>NC_088220.1:6283819-6588819 GCF_036934945.1 Oncorhynchus masou masou
TTTACAGTGAATTGCAGTCTCGGCGGACGCAGGAAAATTACCTTTAAATTTCCATCACGCTTTAAAGCGGAACTTCCGCGACAGTGGATTGAATAGAGCTATAATTTCCAGATCTGACTCCATTCCCAAGGGGCCACCATGCCCAAGGGGGACTCCATGCCTAAGGGGGACTCCATGCCCAAAGGGGACTCCATGCCCAAGGGGCTACCATGCCCAAGGGAGACTCCATGCCCAAGGGGCCACCATACCCAAGGGAGACTCCATACCCAAGGGGCTACCATGCCCAAGGGAGACTCCATGCCCAAGGGGCCACCATACCCAAGGGGCCACCATGCCCAAGGGAGACACCATACCCAAGGGGCCACCATGCCCAAGGGAGACTCCATGCCCAAGGGGCTACCATACCCAAGGGGCCACCATGCCCAAGGGAGACTCCACCATACCCAAGGGGCCACCATACCCAAGGGAGACTCCATACCCAAGGGGCCACCATGCCCAAGGGGCCACCATACCCAAGGGGCCAACATGCCCAAGGGGCCACCATACCCAAGGGGACACCATACCCAAGGGGCCACCATTCCCAAGGGGGCCACCATACCCAAGGGGCCACCATGCCCAAGGGGCCACCATACCCAAGGGGACACCATACCCAAGGGGCCACCATGCCCAAGGGGCCACCATACCCAAGGGGCCACCATGCCCAAGGGGCCACCATGCCCAAGGGGACACCATACCCAAGGGGCCACCATACCCAAGGGAGACTCCATACCCAAGGGGCCACCATGCCCAAGGGGCCACCATGCCCAAGGGAGACTCCGTACCCAAGGGGGACTCCATGCCCAAGGGAGACTCCACTCCCAAGGGGCCACCATTCCCAAGGGAGACTCCATGCCCAAGGGGCCACCATACCCAAGGGGCCACCATACCCAAGGGAGACTCCATGCCCAAGGGGCCACCATACCCAAGGGGCCACCATTCCCAAGGGGCCATCATACCCAAGGGAGACTCCATGCCCAAGGGGCCACCATACCCAAGGGGCCACCATACCCAAGGGGGCACCATACCCAAGGGAGACTCCATACCCAAGGTGCCACCATGCCCATGGGAGACTCCATACCCAAGGGGCCACCATGCCCAAGGGAGACTCCATGCCTAAGGGGCCACCACACCCAAGGGGCCACCATGCCCAAGGGGCCACCATACCCAAAGGGGCCACCATGCCCAAGGGGCCACCATGCCCAAGGGGCCACCATACCCAAGGGAGACTCCACACCCAAGGGGCCACCATGCCCAAGGGGCCACCATGCCCAAGGGGCCACCATACCCAAGGGGCCACCATGCCCAAGGGGGGCTCCATGCCCCAGGCGCCTCCTTGTCCCCAGGGGGACTCCATGCCCAAGGGGCCACCATGCCAAAGGGGGACTCCATGCCCCAGGGGGCTGTATGCCCCAGGCACCTCCATGTCCCCAGGGGGACTCCATGCCCAAGGGGCCACCATGCCCAAGGGAGACTCCATGCCCAAGGGGCCACCACACCCAAGGGGCCACCATGCCCAAGGGGCCACCATACCCAAGGGGCCACCATGCCCAAGGGGCCACCATACCCAAGGGAGACTCCATGCCCAAGGGGCCACCATTCCCAAGGGGCCACCATGCCCAAGGGGCCACCATACCCAAGGGGCCACCATGCCCAAGGGGGGCTCCATGCCCCAGGCTCCTCCATGTCCCCAGGGGGACTCCATGCCCAAGGGGCCACCATGCCCCAGGGGGCTGTATGCCCCAGGCGCCTCCATGTCCCCAGGGGGACTCCATGCCCAAGGGGCCACCATGCCCAAGGGGGACTCCATGCCCCAGGGGGCTGTATGCCCCAGGCGCCTCCATGTCCCCAGGGGGACTCGATGTATCTCCTGGAAATTTGTAAGAATCTACACATTTTTCACCAGTTCATGGTCATTATAAGCAGGGATAAGTTATTATATTCAATACATTAGTACATGCAGTGCCTTTTTACCTTACAGCCTTATTCTAAAATATAAAAAATTAATGAAAAATTCCTCAGCAATCTGAGGAACAAAATTGTACATAAAAAAACAACATGATAACATATTTACATACGTATTCAGACCTTTCACTATGACACTCAAAATTGAGCTCAGGTGCATCCTGTTTCCATTGATCATCCTTGAGATGTTTCAATGATTTGGAAAGGCACACACATGTCTATATAAGGTCCAAGATTTTTTTTTTAGTCAAGGCACAGATCTGGGAAGGTTACCAAAACATTTCTCCGGCATTGAAGGTCCCCCAAGAACACATTGGCCTCCATCATTCTTAACTGGAAGAAGTTTGGAACCACCAGGACTCTTTGGGACAAGTCTCTGAATGTCCTAGAGTGGCCCAGCCAGAGCCCGGAATTGAACCTGATTGAACATCTCCGGAAAGGCCTTAAAATAGTTGTGCAGCGACACTCCCCATCCAACCTGACAGAGCTTAAGAGGATCTGCAGAGAAGAATGGGAGAAACTCCCCAAATACAGGTGTGCCAAGCTTGAAGCATCATACACAAGAAGACTCAAGGCTGTAATCACTGCCAATGGTGCTTCAACAAAGTACTGAGTAAAGGGTCTGAATACTTATGTAAATGTGATATTTCAGTTTCTAAAAACCCTATCATTATGGGGCATTGTGATGTCATTATGGGGTATTGTGATGTCATTATGGGGCAATGTGATTATTTTTTATTTTACTTTTTTTTAACTAGGCAAGTCAGTTAAGAACAAATTCTTATTTTTAATGAGGGCCTAGGAACAGTGGATTAACTGCCTTGTTCAGGGGCAGAACGACAGATTTGTACCTTGTCAGCTCTGGGGTTTGAACTTGCAACCTTCCGGTTACTATGGGGCATTGTGATGTCATTATGGGGCTTTGTGTAGATTGATGAGGGGAAAAAAGCTATTTATTCCATTTCAGGATTAGCCTACGTAACAAAATGTGGAAAAAGTCAAGGGGTCTGAAAACTTTCTGAATGCATTGTAGCTCCTCATTTAAATAATGCAATTAAGTATTGAAAACAAATATTATTATTATTATTTAATTTTTTGGGGGGGGGGGGTTGGTTGGATATCAGTAATCGCCAAAAAGTTAGATTTTGTAGTTTGACTTAAATCATGTTATATTGTAGTTTTAATGGAACATTAACCCTCTAAGAACGATGTCCATAACTCCGCGGAAGTCTAATTAGCAAAATATATATATATATATATATATATATATATATATATATATATTTCAAGTTTAATTACAAAAGATCGGTCAGTTTAAGCTCTATCTTCTTTTTTTTGCATTGGATGAGTCTCAATCCGCCTTTGCGACACTTCCGCATCTGCGGTGAAAACGCTGGAGCATGTTTGTCAGACCATGAGACATCATGAAAATTGGTAATGTCACAAAATTGTCTGTCGCGTCCGATTTGGCCTACTACTAACTATTAAGACCCCTCTATGGAAAGATGAGACTCTCACAAACACGATGGTGTTCTCCTTTTTTGCTCTTCAATCCCCACAACGTCTTGGGACTCGTCTGAAGTTGGTACAGCCGACCTGACAACTTTTCTCCGTAGCGTCCGATAGCAAAATTATCCTTGGTATGACATTCTTAAAAAAAGAAAATCCATATAGCTTAGTAGAACCCCCTCCTCCAGCTTAGACAGGGTTTCGACTCTTTAATAAAATAACTTCACTGTTGTGAAAGTCATTGTTTCAAATTTGAGCTGGCTAGGGAATTGAATTAAACAGAGCATGCTCAACTTGTAATGTCAGGATCTCACAACCATAGACACAGACTAAGGACCATTCAATTATTGATAGCATTCTTACTTATGCAAATATGCTAAATTATTTCAATGTGACAGCTTGAAGCAGAGGCCTGGAGGACTTTATATGATGTCATAGCAAGGACTCTCTTCTTTTCCTCTTTGTGTGTCAGAACTATCAGACTCTGTGGGCTCCTGTTTGTTGTGTTGCATACTGTTTTACATTCTAATTACAGGAGTTGACAGGTTTTATTGCTGGGGCTCAATGGTGAGGCCTCTTTCTCTTCCTGGACTCATTTCACATGTGATGTCAGCTTGAGCATAATGTGATAAGATAGTTGGAGTGCCTTGCTTTCTCCCTCCCTGCTTTCTCCCTCCCTGCTATCTCCCTCCCTGCTTTTTCCCTCCCGGCTATCTCCCTCCCTGCTATCTTCCTCCCAGCTTTCTCCCTCCCTGCTTTCTCCCTCCCTGCTATCTCCCTCCCAGCTTTCTCCCTCCCTGCTATCTCCCTCCCTGCTATCTCACTCCCTGCTTTCTCCCTCTCTGCTATCTCCCTCCCAGCTTTCTCCCTCCCAGCTATCTCCCTCCCTGCTATCTCCCTCCCTGCTTTCTCCCTCCCTGCTTTCTCTCTCCCTGCTTTCTCCCTCCCTGCTTTCTCCCTCCCTGCTATCTCCCCCCTGCTATCTCCCTCCCTGCTATCTCCCTCCCTGCTATCTCCCTCCCTGATATCTCCCTCCCAGCTTTCTCCCTTCCTGCAATCTCCCTCCCTGCTTTCTCTCTCCCCAAATGCAAATACATAACTACTCTCATTGTACCTTGCACATAAAATATGCTAACAAGAATCCTAAGAAGTGTTGATTAGTATGATTTTTGTGATGTTCATAATTGACCAGATTGAGGTAATGTTGAGTAGATCAGAGGAACCAAAGTGTGCCATGGTGACAATGATTTTCTTTAAATAATAATGTTTTAGGATGTTCATAAAATATTTAGTACAGTAAAGCCAATCTCAGAAACCAACAACAGAGACAGTTCTTATTTAATTAATCTATTGGGAATTCATTGTCTGTTGTAGGTAAACACAGGGAACCAAGGGAATACCAATGGGAATGACATGTTCTGCTGCTGTTTTTCTCTTTATGGGATGATTCAAATGAGTATTACTGCCTTTAATCACCTTCAGATAAACATCTAAGAGGTTAACATGTACAGGTCACCTTCAGTTAAACATCTAACAGGTTAACATGTACAGGTCACCTTCAGATAAACATCTAAGAGGTTAACATGTACAGGTCACCTTCAGTTAAACATCTAAGAGGTTAACATGTACAGGTCACCTTCAGTTAAACATCTAACAGGTTAACATGTACAGGTCACCTTCAGTTAAACATACAACAGGTTAACATGTACAGGTCACCTTCAGTTAAACATCTAAGAGGTTAACATGTACAGGTCACCTTCAGATAAACATCTAAGAGGTTAACATGTACAGGTCACCTTCAGTTAAACATACAACTTAATTCTACTAACTTAGCAGTTGTTTTTTGTTTTTCTTGACCCCTCTCTAACTTAAAAAAAAAACTCCCAGCACTACAATATCCTTGCTTCAATCCTTTTACTAACATTAAATGGCATGCTGAAATAATTTAACTGAGCTTATCATTATTTTCTTATCTTTTTCTTATTTTTTTTCTCTTTCGTTTGATGTCTTTGTGCTGCAGCCATGGTGGAGGTGAACCTGGCCAAGGCCCTGGCCGAAGCCTCGGAGACGTGCACCCAGGAATGTCTGGTCCTGGGCCACTCCGACAGCTGCTGGATGCCCCCGTCCCTGGTGACCCAGTTCCAGTCTCCGTCCAACACGGGTACCCTGCCTACCCTGCCCTCCTTTGGCTTCCAGCATCAGCAGAGTTACCCCTGGGCCAGGGGAGTCAAGGCGGACGGGCGTCAGTGCCATACCCTGGGAAGGCCTGCGCCCAAAGACGATCTGGCTAAAGGGATGAACCGACCACAGTTCTACAACACTCTGGAAAGACACTGCAGTAGCAAGAGTAAGGAGTCTGACCCCGTCAAGGTCATCCCTCTGGCCAGCTTTTCCTCACCTTTGTCGGGCCAGCAGACCCCAACCAACGAGGGATCGTCTGCCTTCTTACATGAGCATCAGCTGTAAGGGGCTGTACGGGGACAGAGTAACACCAACCAGTTTGTCTAATGTATCTTGATGTATATTTAACATCAGTAGTAAGGGGCTGTAAGGGGACAGAGTAACACCAACCAATTTATCTTGATAGTTTGTGTGTATGTGTGTGAACATGAAATGTGAAGGAAGGGATGATGACAATGTTGTTACCCAGTCTCCACAATGTTGTTACTCAGTCTCCACAATGTTGTTACTCAGTCTCCACAATGTTGTCACTCAGTCTCCACAATGTTGTTACTCAGTCTCCACAATGTTGTTACTCGGTCTCCACAATGTTGTTACTCGGTCTCCACAATGTTGTTACTCAGTCTCCACAATGTTGTTACTCGGTCTCCACAATGTTGTTACTCGGTCTCCACAATGTTGTTACTCAGTCTCCACAATGTTGTTACTCGGTCTCCACAATGTTGTTACTCAGTCTCCACAATGTTGTTATTCAGTCTCCACAGTGTTGTAAAGAATAGGACCTGACAATGGCTGTACTCATAGAATGATATTCTGCAAAAGAAATTGAAATGTGTATGAAATGACAAACGTCTTTGAAGAAAAGCCTAGCTAAATATTTGTCCAATTTAATCCATGTACAGTATATAAAAATGGTAGTCCTATACCAAAGTAGATTCACAACAGCAAAAATATATATAAAGATGAATAAATACTATGCATATTGGAACCAGCTTAGTGGAACCCCAAACACCATTTTACTTACTGATAAAGAAAACACACAAAAAAAACACACAGTATATCTTGTCGAACAAGCAGAATCTGGGAATATGTTATTCGTGAACCCAAGGTGCAACGGTGTATTTGGTCCAATCTCTGGTGAAATACTGCTTCGTGTATCCAGCAAGACATTCAGCTCCAGCTCCCACTGATGTTCCAAGTTACCTTTTCTCTTACCTGAATATGTTTATTGAATCTCGTCTTGTTCAGGGGTCTTCAGACACATACCGAAGACTGAATGGACAAAAAAATAGTTTCACTCTGTGTCGTGCTAACACTTTATATGAATATACAGTACAGGCTCTTCCCCCATTATATTCCTAACAATGTGTTCCTCCTCAAATGTTTCTTGTATGGCTTACGATGCTTTTCACCACCTGTCCCTCCACTCTACTGCAAACCTACTCATGTTCTTCATTGTCTTTCCCCCTGTCATAAGAACCTATTCATTAGCTACATTGTCTTTCCCCCTGTCATAAGAACATATTCATTAGCTACATTATCTTTCCCTGTCATAAGAGCATACTCATTTCTACATTATCTTTCCCCCTGTCATAAGAACCTATACATTGGCTACATTATCTTTCCCCCTGTCATAAGAACCTATTCATTAGCTACATTATCTTTACCCTGTCATAAGAACCTATTCATTAGCTACATTATTTTTCCCCTGTCATAAGAACCTATTCATTAGCTACATTATCTTTCCCCTGTCATAAGAACATATTCATTGGCTACATTATCTTTCCCCTGTCATAAGGACCTATTCATTAGCTCCATTATCTTTCCCTGTCATAAGAACCTATTCGTTAGCTACATTATCTTTCCCCTGTCATAAGAGCATAATCATTTCTACATTATCTTTCCCCGTGTCATAAGAGCGTACTAATTTTCTACATTATCTTCCCCCTGTCATACGAGCATACTCATTTTCTACATTATCTTTCCTCTGTCATACGAGCATACTAATTTTCTACGTTATCTTTCCCCTGTCATACGAGCATACTAATTTTCTACATTATCTTTCCCCTTGTATTAAGAACCTACTAATTTCCTACATTATCTCTTGAACAGCCCAGACAGAGGTTCCATGCAAAGAGATACAGCCTTTGCTTTTCCACCATACTTTCACTTCGTTATCTTCCTTTCATAAAATATAACATGTTCTGTACGCATCGTAATGAGTGCTATGGAGCCAATTAAAAATATCTCCCAATAGTCTAATTCCGTCATCTCCACAGTAAGTAATAGCCGTGGTTGACAGTTCTGTAATAGTTGTCTAGTCTCACTGAAACATAATGTATTTCCTACTAGTCAGGTAATGAAAAGGGTGGTACCAGTCAAACGTTTGGACCCAACTAGTCATTAAAGGGTTTTTCTTTATTTTTACTATTTTCTGCACTGTATACAATTAGTGAGGACTTCAAAACTATGAAATAACACATATGGACTCATGTAGTGACCCCCCAAAAAGTGTTTAACATATCAAATCAAAATCACGCTTTGTCTTGATGACAGCTTTGCAATCTCTTGGCATTCTATCAACCAGCTTCATGAGGAATGCTTTTCCAACAGTCTTGAAGGAGTTCCCAAATATGCTGAGCACTTGCTGTCTGCTTTTCCTTCATTCTGCTGTCCAAATCATCCCAAACCATCTCATTTGGGTTCAGGTCAGGGGATTGTGGAGGCCAGGTAATCTGATGCAGCACCATCACTCTCCTTCTTGGTCAAATAGCCCTTACACAGCCTGGAGGTGTGTTTTGGGTCATTATCCTGTTGAAAAAATAAGGATAGTTCCACTAAGCGCAAACCAGATGAGATGGCAGTAAAGCACCCCCAAACCATCACACCTCCTCTTCCATGCTTCACGGTGGGAACCACACAGGTTTGCGTCTCACACAAGATACGGCAGTTGGAACCAAAAATCTCAAATTAGGACTCATCAAAGCAAAGGGCAGATTTCCACTGATCTAAATGTTCATTGCTCGTGTGTCTTGGCCCAAGCAAGACTTTTCTTCTTATTGGTGTCCTTTAGTGGTGCATTCTTTGCAGCAATGTAACCATGAAGGCCTGCTAATGGACTGTTCTGCAGCATGTTCTTGAAATGTTTGACTGACCTTCATCTTTTAAAGTAATAATGGACTGTCATTTCTCTTTGCTTATTTAAGCTGTTCTTGCCATAATATGGACTTAGTCTTTTACCGAATAGGGCTATCTTCTGTATACCACCCCTACCTTGTCACAACACAACTGATTGGCTCACATGCATTAAGAAGGAAAGAAATTCCACAAATTAACTTTTAACAAGGCACACCTGTTAATTTAAATACATTCCAGGTGACCTCCTGAAGCTGGTTGAGAGAATGCCAAGAGTGTGCAAAGCTATCATTAAGGCAAAGGGTGGCTACTTTGAAGAATATAAAAAATATTTTGATTTGTTAAACACTTTTTTGATTACTACATGATTACATATGTGTTGTTTCATAGCTTTGATGTCTTCACTATTATTTTACAATCTAGAAAAATATTAAAAATAAAGAAAAACCCTTGAATGAGTAGGTGTGTCCAAACTTTTGACTGGTACTGCATACAGTCTGGCTGCAAATAGCTTTTTATTTGCTTTAATTTGTACCCGTATCACGTCGGGTTAGTAACCACTATAATAAGAGTTTCTACATCCATATTCAGGCGGCCTAACATAGAGGATATAGTTTCCATATTCACATATTGACATACATCCTTTCTATAATACGTTCTCCTGTGTTTTATCCACTCTGTCTTTGATGTAACCACATGTCCATAGTTTCAAGGATGTTCATTCCGAATAACAGTTGGCTGTCATGGATTTGGCTAACATTGCATAACGATCATCAGTCGTTGTCCTCTAGCGGCTTGTGAAAGAAACAGGACATGTTTAGGGTACCATTCACCCTGCAGGGTTAGATGGTAACAGGACATGTTTAGGGTACCATTCACCCTGCAGGGTTAGATGGTATCAGGACATGTTTAGGGTACCATTCTCCCTGTTAGACAGTAAGGACAGGGGTACCATTCTCCCTGCAGGGTTAGACAGTAACAGGACATGTTTAGGGTACCATGTTTAACAGGTTTAGGGTACCATTCTCCCTACAGGGTTAGACAGGGTAACAGGACATGTTTAGGGTACCATTCTCCCTGCAGGGTTAGACAGTAACAGGACATGTTTAGGGTACCATTCTCCCTGCAGGGTTAGACAGTAACAGGACATGTTTAGGGTACCATTCACCCTGCAGGGTTAGACAGTAACAGGACATGTTTAGGGTACCATTCTCCCTGCAGGGTTAGACAGTAACAGGACATGTTTAGGGTACCATTCTCCCTGCAGGGTTAGACAGTAACAGGACATGTTTAGGGTACCATTCTCCCTGCAGGGTTAGACAGTAACAGGACATGTTTAGGGTACCATGCTCCCTGCAGGGTTAGACAGTAAAATGTGTCTGTGCTGGGTTGAGACTCTGCTTGCATTCAGATTACACTTCGGGTCAGGTATCCATCAGTATAGAAATGCATTACCGAAGCTACCGGTGGTGAAAATGCACGTGTCATAAGAGTGTCAAGTGGAAGGGTCAAGGTCAGGGTCAATTTCATCTCAACCCCGAGTCAATTAAGGAAAATCTTTGAATTTTGATTCATGAATTGAATAAATCTTACTCGTTGAACATGGTTAACCCACAGGCCCACCCAAGTCCCAACCACGAATTGAATATCAATTCCTTTTTGCAGAATATTTTTTTTATTTCTATGTTATCCTGAAACAGTTACTCGGTTGCAGTTATATTTTCAATACATTTGTCTTTCATCAAATACAGAAGGGACAGAGTAAGCTGACAAAGAAAATACAAAGCACTTTGCTTCCTTCAGACAGTGACTGCGAACACAGATCTGTCTCTTTGCAATGTGTGAGGTGTGATTCAATTACATTTGAACTGCGTATAGAACAATGATATTGACGCTTAACTGAAACACACAAAATCACACAATATACTTATAGTATATATACTGAACAAAAATATAAACGCAACCATGTGAAGTGATGGTCCCATGTTTCATGAGATGAAATAAAAGACATCCCTGTTAGTGATCATTTCTCCTTTGCCAACAAAACCATCCACCTGACAGGTGTGGCACATCAAGAAGCTGATTAAACTGCATTATCATTACACAGGTGCACCTTGTGCTGAGGACAATTAAAGGCCACTCTAAAATGTGCAGTTTTGTCAAAACACAATGCCACAGATGTCTCAAGAATTGAGGTAGCATGCAATTGGCATGCTGACTACAGGAATATCCATCAGAGCGGTTGCCAGAGAATGTTATGTTCATTTCTCTACCATAAAACATTGTTTTTAGAGAATTTTATGTTAATTTCTCCACCATAAGAATTTGGCAATACATCCAACCGGCCTCACGATCACAGACCACGTGTAACCGCGGCAACCCAGGACATCCACATCTGGCTTTTCACCTGCGGGATCGTCTGAGACCAGCCACCAGGTCAGCTGATGAAAACGTGGGTTTGCACAAACCAAAGAATTTTTGCACAAACTGTCAGAAACCGTCTCAGGGAAGCTCATCTTTGTGCTCGTCGTCGTCACCGATGTCTTGACCTGACTGCCGTTTGGCGGCGTAACCAACTTCAGTGGGCAAAAGCTCACTTTTGATGGCCACTGACACATTGGAGAAGTTTGTTCTTTGCGGATTAATCCCCGTTTCAACTGTAACGGGCAGATGCAGGACAGTGTTTATGGCGTCGTGTGGGCGATGTCAATGTTGATGTCAATGTTGATGTCAATGTTACGAACAGAGTGCCCCATGGAGGCGGTGGGGTTATGGTAATGGGAAGGCATAAGCGAGGGACAATGTACATAATTTGATTTTATCGATGGCAATTTGTATGCACAGAGATACCATGATGAGATCCTGAGGCCCATTGTCGTGCCGTTCATCCGTCGCCATCACCTCATGTTTCAGCATGACAATGCACGCCAAAATGTCACAACGATCAGTACACGATTCCTGGAAGCTGAAAATGTCCCACTTCTTCTGTTGGCCTGCATACTCACCAGACATGTCACCACATTGAGCACGTTTGGGATGCTCTGGATCGACGTGTACGACAGCGTGTTCTAGTTCCCACCAATATCCATCCAATTCTCACAGCCATTGAAGAGGAGTGGGACAACAATCTACAGGCCACAAATAACAGCCTGATCCTCTCTATGTGAAGGAGATGTGTCGCGCTGCATGAGGCAAATGGTGGTCACACCAGATACGGACTGGTTTTCTGATCCACGCCCTTACCTTTTTTTTATGGCGCATATCTGCATTCCCAGTCATGTGAAATCCATAGATTGGGGCCTAATTATATTTTTGTTCAGTGTACATCTGATATACATAGATCATGCTCATACAGAGGAACACAGATGAATAGAATGTTCTTAGGTCAGTATAAATCACACAAGACAGACAGGGGTAGGGAATGCTTTTTACCTGAAAGTTAAATTAATTACCATCAACAACATCTAAGGCTCCATGTCGACCGAAAGTGGGAATGTCAAACAGTTATCTAATATAGGCCTACAGTGGGACTATCAAACCGATATCTGATATAGGCCTAGAGTGGGACTGTCAAACAGTTATCTAATATATGCCTAGAGTGGGACTGTCAAACACATATCTGATATAGGCCTAGAGTGGGACTGTCAAACAGTTATCTAATATAGGCCTAGAGTGGGACTGTCAAACACATATCTGATATAGACCTACAGTGGGACTATCAAACAGATATCTGATATAGGCCTAGAGTGGGACTGTCAAACAGTTATCTAATATAGGCCTAGAGTGGGACTGTCAAACAATTATCTAATATAGGCCTACAGTGGGACTGTCAAACACATATCTGATATAGACCTAGAGTGGGACTGTCAAACACATATCTGATATAGACCTACAGTGGGACTATCAAACAGATATCTGATATAGGCCTACAGTGGGAATGTCAAACAGTTATCTAATATAGACCTAGAGTGGGACTGTCAAACAGTTATCTGATATAGGCCTACAGTGGGACTGTCAAACAGATATCTGATATAGGCCTAGAGTGGGACTATCAAACAGTTATCTAATATATGCCTAGAGTGGGACTGTCAAACAGTTATCTGATATAGGCCTAGAGTGGGACTGTCAAACACATATCTGATATAGACCTACAGTGGGACTGTCAAACAGATATCTGATATAGGCCTAGAGTGGGACTGTCAAACACATATCTGATATTTGTCCTACAGTGGGACTGTCAAACACATATCTGATATTTGTCCTACAGTGGGACTGTCAAACACATATCTGATATAGACCTAGAGTGGGACTGTCAAACAGTTATCTAATATAGGCCTAGAGTGGGACTGTCAAACAGTTATCTAATATAGGCCTACAGTGGGACTGTCAAACAGATATCTGATATAGACCTAGAGTGGGACTGTCAAACACATATCTGATATAGACCTAGAGTGGGACTGTCAAACAGTTATCTAATATAGGCCTACAGTGGGACTGTCAAACACATATCTGATATAGACCTAGAGTGGGACTGTCAAACACATATCTGATATAGACCTAGAGTGGGACTGTCAAACACATATCTGATATAGACCTAGAGTGGGACTGTCAAACAGTTATCTAATATAGGCCTAGAGTGGGACTGTCAAACACATATCTGATATTTGTCCTACAGTGGGACTGTCAAACACATATCTGATATAGACCTAGAGTGGGACTGTCAAACAGTTATCTAATATAGGCCTAGAGTGGGACTGTCAAACAGTTATCTAATATAGGCCTACAGTGGGACTGTCAAACACATATCTGATATAGACCTAGAGTGGGACTATCAAACAGATATCTGATATAGACCTACAGTGGGACTGTCAAACACATATCTGATATAGACCTAGAGTGGGACTGTCAAACACATATCTGATATAGACCTAGAGTGGGACTATCAAACAGATATCTGATATAGACCTACAGTGGGACTGTCAAACACATATCTGATATAGGCCTACAGTGGGAATGACACCAAATAACAATATTCTCAAGTGGCACTCATTATTATAGAATTTCCTTTAAAGCTATTTAGACAATTGCACGAATGTAGAACAATAAATATGACATCAATTCAATATTTAAATAACAGGGGGCATTTGAGTTATTTAGTTATTTGGAATTCTCCATTTGTTTGTTCATCCCTGACAAAGAGTTAGAGATTTAGAGATAGAGAGATAGAGATTTCTGTTTTTGTTAAAAAAATATATATATATATAAATAAAAAGGAATGCAGTATAAATGTAAATGTGTCTTTTAGGAGGGGGGGGTGAACGCTTTAGTGCAGTTTCTCTTTGTGCCAAAGGTTTCACGTATGAACCAAAAAAAAAGGAAGATACCGAGTATGCATTGTGTACTGGATGTCACTGGCAGTGTTATGAAGCTCCCATAAAACATACCGGTAGTCGTAGAAACAATGTCAGTTTGACAAAAATCCTTTATTTCATCTATGGAATGTTTTCATCGTCAACAACAAATAAACAGGTTTAATTGTATAAGGTCGGGTCATTGTGATGTCATCTTCCGTCATCATGATCATCTCTGCATGTGGGCCGTTTAAAAAAAAAAAATCCCCTTTTATCACTGGTTTTGCTACTCTACTGTGTTGATTTTTAACATGTTTTCGGGTGGATTTGTGTTGTCATTTGGCCGTCATCAACCACGTGTGTTGTTGTAACCATATACCCCTTCTGAACAGCTAACAATACGTGACTAACAAAACACAAAAATGTTCACTTTCAGACGTGTAATGAATATAAAGCATGTACACACAAAATTAAAATCACATCAATTTTGTGATTTTTTTGAATTGTTTTTTTTTTTATATATTGTACATAACAGTACCTTTTGAGAAGAATTGACAAGGTGGCAACCAACAAGGCTGGTTTATATATGTTTATATATTGTCGAGTAAAGGTTTAGTCACCTGAATTCAGTCATGAAAAAAGCTAATCAAAATGTAAATGTAAAGTGATTAGACTACAATCTCTGTTGTAAGGTAAATGGGTACACCTGCATATATTGGTGAGTGTGTGTGTGTGTGCAGCGTGTGTGTGCAGCGCGCGTGTGTGTGCAGTGTGTGTGCAGCTAGTGTATGTGCGTGTGTGTGTGTGTGCAGCGCGCGTGTGTGTGCAGTGTGTGTGCAGCGAGTGTGTGTGCAGCTAGTGTATGTGCGTGTGTGTGTGTGTGTGCAGCTAGTGTGTGTGTGTGTGTGTGCAGCTAGTGTGTGTGTGCGCATTTATTGGGGTACATGTATGTATACTGGCATGCACCTTGCCAGAATATATTATTTACACACACGTATCTTGTATAAAATCTATATATGATATACCTGCTATATAATATATATGCTTGTAAATTAGTCATTGGTGGGTGTAGGTTGGAGGTCGCTTGGAGAGAAAGCTTAAACGCTTGCCAGCAGTATAGTATTGATCAACTCTGTGTTGTCATGCCTTTGTAAAAAATATCCCATCAAAATGACCTTCCACACATGGTGAAACGATTTTTTTTCTTGTCATGGAATTTGACCTGAACCATTAAATATTGAGTCGTCAAAAGTAAGTTCGGACTCCGCTTGAGTTTCTTCCTTCTGTACGGAGACAAATCTACTGCGTGTAGAGATAACATGAACTTCTAACACCCAACTATAACATCTTCAAGCTGTTACAAGTTCTACACGTCTACTTTAATCAACCCATCGCCATTAAAGTAGACTCTTTTTGTTACGATAACTAGGAGTGGTGGGTGGAATCAGGCGCAGAGAGCAGGGTTCGGTCTAAGTAAAGTAGACTCTTTTTCCATTCAATAGTACTTTTTTTTATTTATTTTTGTTGCCATGTGATTTGAATGTATACAACAATGTGAAGTACAAATGAGCAGATAAATATCTACATGTCTTCATTACATATCTTCATAGCGTATTTATAAATCGACAAGACGTGTCCCTGGCAATACGTCTCTATACACAGAATCACAGCAACACACGCAATACAAGACAGTACAATACATTACAGTACAGACCAGAGATATGAAACATATCCTTGGTCGAGGTTTTCTCTTGCTCTGGGTAGCTGGGAATTCAGACCTGTATGTCTTGCTAAAGAGTGGCAAGGAGTGGAATGAAAGCATACACAGGTCTGGGATCCAGGCTACATCTGTGGGGGCATCATATCAGAATGGAGAGACATGACTTCCCACCTGGACTGTCTACAGAGCTAACCAACCCTGTTTCGTTACTGTGTTCTCACCTGGACTGTCTACAGAGCTAACCAACCCTGTTTCGTTACTGTGTTCTCACCTGGACTGTCTACAGAGCTAACCAACCCTGTTTCGTTACTGTGTTCTCACCTGGACTGTCTACAGAGCTAACCAACCCTGTTGTGTATGAAGCTAACCAAACATGTTGTGTATGAAGCTAACCAAACATGTTGTGTATGAAGCTAACCAAACCTGTTTTGTTACTAGGTATGAAGCTAATCAACCCTGCTTTGTTACTGTGTATAAAGCTAATCAACCCAGTTTTGTTACTGTGTATGAAGCTAATCAACCCGGCTTTGTTACTGTGAATAAAGCTAATCAACCCAGTTTTGTTACTGTGTATGAAGCTAATCAACCCGGCTTTGTTACTGTGTATAAAGCTAATCAACCCGGCTTTGTTACTGTGTATGAAGCTAATCAACCCTGCTTTGTTACTGTGTATGAAGCTAATCAACCCTGCTTTGTTACTGTGTACGAAGCTAATCAACCCTGCTTTGTTACTGTGTATGAAGCTAATCAACCCTGCTTTGTTACTGTGTATGAAGCTAATCAACCCAGTTTTGTTACTGTGTACGAAGCTAATCAACCCGGCTTTGTTACTGTGTATGAAGCTAATCAACTCTGCTTTGTTACTGTGTATGAAGCTAATCAACCCTGCTTTGTTACTGTGTATGAAGCTAATCAACCCTGCTTTGCCTTCATTGATTATGCAGGGATAATGTGTGTGGCAGCTTTAATTTGACATAGACTCATTTTGCTTCAGGAAATCCTCTGCAGCAGTACTACAGTTTAATACCCCTGAGCCAAACACAGTACCTGGGACTGCAGCAGTACTACAGTTAAATACCCCCAAACACAGTACCTGGGACTGCAGCAGTAACAGTTAAATACCCCTGAGCCAAACACAGTACCTGGGACTGCAGCAGTACTACAGTTAAATACCCCTGAGCCAAACACAGTACCTGGGACTGCAGCAGTACTACAGTTTAATACCCCTGAGCCAAACACAGTACCTGGGACTGCAGCAGTATTACAGTTAAATACCCCTGAGCCAAACACAGTACCTGGGACTGCAGCAGTACTACAGTTAAATACCCCTGAGCCAAACACAGTACCTGGGACTGCAGTAGTACTACATTTTAATACCCCTGAGCCAAACATAGTACCTGGGACTGCAGCAGTACTACAGTTAAATACCCCTGAGCCAAACACAGTACCTGGGACTGCAGTAGTACTACACTTAAATACCCCTGAGCCAAACACAGTACCTGGGACTGCAGCAGTACTACAGTTAAATACCCCTGAGCCAAACACAGTACCTGGGACTGCAGCAGTACTACAGTTTAATACCCCTGAGCCAAACACAGTACCTGGGACTGCATCAGTACTACAGTTTAATTTAAAACACAGTACCTGGGACTGCTGAGCCAAACACAGTACCTGGGACTGCAGCAGTACTACAGTTTAATACCCCTGAGCCAAACACAGTACCTGGGACTGCAGCAGTACTACAGTTAAATACCCCTGAGCCAAACACAGTACCTGGGACTGCAGCAGTACTACAGTTAAATACCCCTGAGCCAAACACAGTACCTGGGACTGCAGCAGTACCCCTACAAACATTTGGGACTGCAGCAGTACTACAGTTAAATACCCTGGGACTGCCAAACACAATACCCCTGTACCTGGGACTGCAGTAGTACACAGTTTAATACCCCTGAGCCAAACACAGTACCTGGGACTGCAGCAGTACTACAGTTTAATACCCCTGAGCCAAACACAGTACCTGGGACTGCAGCAGTACTACAGTTAAATACCCCTGAGCCAAACACAGTACCTGGGACTGCAGCAGTACTACAGTAACAACTTCTTAGGGATAGGGGTTAGTATTCGGAAGTTTGGATGACGGAGGTTCCCAACGTAAACTGCCTGTTACTCAGGCCCAGAAGCTAGGATATGCATATACATGGTAGTATTGGATAGACAGCACTCTAAAGTTTCCACAACTGTTAAAATAATGTCTGTGAGTATAACAGAACTGATTTGGCAGGCAAAACCCCGATGACAATCCATTAAGGAAAAAAAATGTTTTGAGGTCATTGGATTTTCCAATGCTTTTCTATGGGGAAGCCAAGTTATTAGGACCCAGACTGCAGTTCCTACGGCTTCCACTAGATGTCAACAGTCTTTAGAAATTGTTCGATGTTTTTTTTTTTTTCAATGAAGAAGTAGTCGTATTCTTTCTAGGTGTCACTCAGGTGGACTCCAGTCTTTTGGTGCGTGTGAACAGGAGCGCGCTCCGTGTTTTTTTCTCCAGTATTGGAAACAGTTTATTTCCGTCTTAAATTTGATTGATTATTTACATTTCAGGGTACCTGAGGTTGGATTAGAAACATTGTTTGAAATGTTTGGACCAAGTTTACAGGTAACTTATTAGATACTCTGTAGGCATGTTGGAACCGGTGCATTTCTGAATCAAAAGCGCCAAATGAACTGACATTTTTGGGACATAAAGAAGGACTTTATCGAACAAAACGACCATTCATTGTGTAACTGAGACCTTTGGGATTGCGAAATGATGAAGATCATCAAAGGTAAGTGATTTATTTTATTGCTATTTCTGACTTTCGTGATGCATCTGTTTGGTTGGAAAATGTTTTTCATGCTTTTGTTTATGGGGCGCTGTCCTCAGATAATCGCATGGTGTGCTTTCGCTGTGAAGCCTTTTTGAAATCTGACAAAGCAGCTGGATTAACAAGAAGTTCATCTTTAAGCCGATGTATAACACTTTGTATTTTTTATGAATGTTTATTATGACGATTTGTGCATTTTGAATTTAGCGCTCTGCGATTTCACCGGATGTTGTCGAGGTGTGTCGCCAGCGGAATGCCTGCGACAGAGAGGTTTTAAATACCCCTGGGCCAAACACAGTATCTGGAGACACTTTGGCTCAATGCTCTACTACTTTACTACTGTCATATCAATACAAAGGGACCAGAAGCGAGATACATTTTTGTTATATCTCATGTGCTTCGGGAAGGGAACTATGTTTATCAGTAAACGTGCTCTATTCAATGTGTATCAGCAGAAGTTCAGTGTGACACCGCGATTGATATTTAAAGGCAATGTTCTCGCGTTGTTGTCATAGTAGAATGTATTATATGATGATATGCATTGTGGACAGGAAGGACACATGTACAATACAAGTACAGAATCATAGCATACTGGCATTACAGCATTACATCATTACAGCATTACAGCATTACAGCATTACATCATTACAGCATTACAGCATTACAGCAGATGACCAATCCCCAGATCTTCAAATACTTGTTAAAAAGAAGATCATACTAGAGATGTCTGCATAGCATTAATTAAAATCACCACAATACTATCACGTACGTACAGTGCTTGTTAGCAGCAATATTACACATCGGTTGGTGTCATTTACAAGCCTGCAGTGTACACTGTAGAACACCGCATCCCAAATTGCACCCTATTCCCTGTACAGAGCACAACTGTTGACCAGGGCCAATAAATGATCTGCCAACAAGCTAAAATGGTTCTCATTATAAGCCTACTTATTTCTGAAGGTGTGATGCGGCCTGGGAGAGCATTGGGTGAACATATAGAGATTGTCAAACAGTACACTCATTTCAAATTGTAATTAAACTGGCCATCAGGTACCTTGAGGCTGTTTAGTCAACAGCAGGGCTACTAATTAATAGAAGATGACCTTTGGATTAATATGTGCTGAATTATTCATATTTGTGGGGGGAAATTGCTTCCAAGACATACCAATGATGTCCAGGAGACACTGTAGTGTAAACAGACGTAGACATTTCAGAAAGGGGTTCAAAGATTTCCAGAGATTCCAATCAATCACCATCTCCATCATTCCAATCCAACAGCTCCCCACCAATCACCATCAACATCATTCCAATCAAACAGCTCCCCACCAATCACCATCTACATCATTCCAATCCCACAGCTCCCCACCAATCACCATCTACATCATTCCAATCCCACAGCTCCCCACCAATCACCATCTCCATCATTCCAATGACACAGCTCCCCACCAATCACCATGTCCATCATTCCAATCCCACAGCTCCCCACCAATCACCATGTCCATCATTCCAATCCCACAGCTCCCCACCAATCACCATGTCCATCATTCCAGTCCCACAGCTCCCCACCAATCATCATCTCCATCATTCCAATCCCACAGCTCCCCACCAATCATCATGTCCATCATTCCAGTCCCACAGCTCCCCACCAATCACCATCTCCATCATTCCAATCCCACAGCTCCCCACCAATCATCATCTTCATCAATCCAATCCCACAGCTCTCCACCAATCACCATGTCCATCATTCCAGTCCCACAGCTCCCCACCAATCACCATCTCCATCATTCCAATCCCACAGCTCCCCACCAATCACCATCTCCATCATTCCAATCCCACAGCTCCCCACCAATCACCATGTCCATCATTCCAATCCCACAGCTCCCCACCAATCACCATGTCCATCATTCCAGTCCCACAGCTCCCCACCAATCACCATGTCCATCATTCCAGTCCCACAGCTCCCCACCAATCACCATCTCTATCATTCCAATCCCACAGCTCCCCACCAATCATCATCTCCATCAATCCAATCCCACAGCTCCCCACCAATCACCATGTCCATCATTCCAGTCCCACAGCTCCCCACCAATCATCATCTCCATCATTCCAATCCCACAGCTCCCCACCAATCATCATCTCCATCAATCCAATCCCACAGCTCCCCACCAATCACCATGTCCATCATTCCAGTCCCACAGCTCCCCACCAATCACCATCTCTATCATTCCAATCCCACAGCTCCCCACCAATCATCATCTCCATCATTCCAATCCCACAGCTCCCCACCAATCACCATGTCCATCATTCCAGTCCCACAGCTCCCCACCAATCACCATGTCCATCATTCCAGTCCCACAGCTCCCCACCAATCACCATGTCCATCATTCCAGTCCCACAGCTCCCCACCAATCATCATCTCCATCATTCCAATCCCACAGCTCCCCACCAATCATCATCTCCATCAATCCAATCCCACAGCTCCCCACCAATCACCATGTCCATCATTCCAGTCCCACAGCTCCCCACCAATCACCATCTCTATCATTCCAATCCCACAGCTCCCCACCAATCATCATCTCCATCAATCCAATCCCACAGCTCCCCACCAATCACCATGTCCATCATTTCAGTCCCACAGCTCCCCACCAATCATCATCTCCATCATTCCAATCCCACAGCTCCCCACCAATCATCATCTCCATCAATCCAATCCCACAGCTCCCCACCAATCACCATGTCCATCATTCCAGTCCCACAGCTCCCCACCAATCATCATCTCCATCATTCCAATCCCACAGCTCCCCACCAATCACCATGTCCATCATTCCAGTCCCACAGCTCCCCACCAATCACCATCTCCATCATTCCAGTCCCACAACTCCCCACCAATCATCATCTCCATCATTCCAATCCCACAGCTCCCCACCAATCACCATGTCCATCATTCCAGTCCCACAGCTCCCCACCGATCATCATCTCCATCATTCCAGTCCCACAGCTCCCCACCAATCACCATGTCCATCATTCCAATCCCACAGCTCCCCACCAATCACCATCTCCATCATGCCAATCCCACAGCTCCCCACCAATCACCATGTCCATCATTCCAGTCCCACAGCTCCCCACCAATCACCATGTCCATCATTCCAGTTCCAAAGCTCCCCACCAATCACCATCTCCATCATTCCAATCCCACAGCTCCCCACCAATCACCATCTCCATCAATCCAATTCCACCGAAAAATGTTGGCATAATTCAAAGCAATAAAGGCCTGAAGTGGGAGACAATATAAAATTGTACAATTAATGAATTAATGAGAAAGAGAATATGAATCAGAGGAAATCAAACAACCATATTGTGTCCAAATGGCTCCCTATGCCCTATATAGTGTCCCAAATGGCCCCCTACTCCCTATATAGTGTCCCAAATGGCCCCCTACTCCCTATATAGTGTCCCAAATGGCCCCCTACTCCATATATAGTGTCCCAAATGGCCACCTACTCCCTATATAGTGTCCCAATGCCCCCTTCTCCCTATATAGTGTCCCAAATGGCCCCCGACTCCCTATATAGTGTCCCAATGCCCCCCTACTCCCTATATAGTGTCTCAAATGGCCCCCTATTCCCTAAATAGTGCCCTGGGCCTTTGTCAGAGGTAGTGCGCTTTATAGGGAATATGGTGCCTTTTGAGACGTAGTCCTCTAGTTTATGCATGTCACGGATCCCCCCGGTACTGCTGCTCATTCTGTTTACCAGTTCCGGAGGTCGAAGTCACAGCAGCTAGATCTCCTGCCTCAGGCTTCTAGGCCTCACTGAACGGGATTCATTATCATCAACCCCAGACTGTCTTGTCTGATTACACACACCTGGTTCCCATTTCCCCTGATTAGTATGTTATACTGTATATGAGCCCTCTGTTCCCTCTGTCTTTGTCGGTTATTGTCCACATGTCCGTTGGTGGTGTGAGTACCTATGCATTGGTGCAGCTGTTATGCTGTGTGCTATATATATATATATATATATATATTGTGTATTACGGGTATCGTCCCATGTCTTTCAACGGGGTTTACCCTCGTTCTTTTGTTTGGGTACAGCCCAGTGTTTTTGTATATGTGTTTGTTTTGTGTGTATTAAAAACCACTGTTGTGTATTCCTGCGCCTGTCTCCAAAATCCTTTATACCAACGTGAAAATTTAAAGGAATGCAGACCATCCTCGCTCAAATAGGATTATAGAGCCCACATCTTCATCACCTCAATATATTGAGGTGTATTTAGGATTGTCTGCTAGAATGTCAGGCAACACATCTTCATCACCTCAGTACACTGGAGTCTGCTAGTCTGTCAGGCAACACATCTTCATCACCTCAATATACTGGGGTCTGATAGCCTGTCAAGCAACACATCTTCATCACCTCAATATACTGGAGTCTGATAGCCTGTCAAGCAACACATCTTCATCACTTCAATACACTAGATCATGCTAGCCGGTCAGGCAACACATTACGGAAGCAGCACATCTTCGTCACCTCAATACACTGCAGTATGTTAGTCTGTCAGGCAACACGTTATCGAAGCAACAATCTTCATCATTAGACTGTCAGGCAACACATTACAGAAGCAACACGTCCTCGTCACCTGAATACACTGGAGTATGTTAGTCTGTCAGGCAACACGTTATTGAAGCAACAATCTTCATCATTAGACTGTCAGGCAACACATTACAGAAGCAACACATCCTCGTCACCTGAATACACTGGAGTATGTTAGTCTGTCAGGCAACACGTTACAGAAGCAACACATCCTCGTCACCTGAATACACTGGAGTATGTTAGTCTGTCAGGCAACACGTTATGGAGCAACACGTTTTCATCACCTCAACACACTGACGTCTGCTAGCCTGTCAGGCAACACATTATGGAGCAACACGTTTTCATCACTTCAACACACTGACGTCTGCTAGCCTGTCAGGCAACACATTATGGAGCAACACGTTTTCATCACCTCAACACACTGAAGTCTGCTAGCCTGTCAGGCAACACATTATGGAGCAACACGTTTTCATCACCTCAACACACTGACGTCTGCTAGCCTGTCAGGCAACACATTATGGAGCAACACGTTTTCATCACCTCAACACACTGACGTCTGCTAGCCGGTCAGGTAACACATTACGGAAGCAACACATTTCATCAACTCAATGCAATACACTGCAGTATGTTAGACTGTCAGGCAACACATTACAGAAGCAACACATCTTCGTCACCTCAGTACACTGGTGTCTGCTAGTCTGTCAGGCAACACATCGTTATCACCTAGGTACACTGCAGTCCGTTAGCCTGTCAGGCAATGCGTTATGTTAGTGGTACTTCATTATCATATGAGAAAATAAGATCATTACTGATTGAACTGGAATGAAAGGTTTCTTAACAATCACATAGTACGTTCTGCTTTCGTGGAAAATGACATGTACTAAACTGTGAAATATGTAAGCTGTGTGATAGCACTGAAATCCCCCTGCAGCAGTTGTTTGTCTTCTGTTTTAATTAAAAGACATGTTCAGAGGGCAGAGGGCAGAGGGCAGTATGGGCAGTATGGGCAGTATGGGCAGAGGGCAGTATGGGCAGAGGGTAGTATGGCCAGTATGGGCAGAGGGCAGTATGGGCAGATGGCAGTATGGGCAGTATGGGCAGAGGGCAGTATGGGCAGTATGGGAGGAGGGCAGTATGGACAGAGGGCAGTATGGGCAGAGGGCAGTATGGGCAGTATGGGCAGAGGGCAGTATGGGCAGCATGGGCAGAGGGCAGTATGGGCAGAGGGCAGTATGGGCAGTATGGACAGAGGGCATTATGGGCAGTATGGGCAGAGGGCAGTATGGGCAGTATGGGCAGAGGGCAGTATGGTCAGAGGGCAGAGGGCAGTATGGGCAGAGGGCAGTATGGGCAGAGGGCAGTATGGGAAGATGGCAGTAAGGGCAGTATGGGCAGTATGGGCAGAGGGCAGTATGGGCAGAGGGCAGTATGGGCAGTATGGGCCGTATGGGCAGAGGGCAGTACGGGCAGTATGGGAGGAGGGCAGTATGGGCAGAGGGCAGTATGGGCAGAGGGCAATATGGGCAGTATGGGCAGAGGGCAGTATGGGCAGTATGGGCAGAGGGCAGTATGGGCAGTATGGGCAGAGGGCAGTATGGGCAGAGGGCAGTATGGGCAGAGGGCGGTATGGGTAGTATGGGCAGAGGGCAGTATGGGCAGAGGGCAGTATGGGCAGAGGGCAGTATGGGCAGCGGGCAGTATGGGCAGTGGGCAGAGGGCAGTATGGGCAGTATGGGCAGTATGGGCAGAGGGCAGTATGGGCAGAGGGCATTATGGGCAGTATGGGCAGTATGGGCAAAGGGCAGTATGGGCAGAGGACAGTATGGGCAGTGGGCAGTATGGGCAGTATGGGCAGTATGGGCAGAGGGCAGTATGGGCAGAGGGCAGTATGGGCAGTATGGGCAGAGGGCAGTATGGGCAGAGGGCAGTATGGGCAGAGGGCAGTATGGGCAGTATGGGCAGAGGGCAGTATGGGCAGTATGGTTAGAGGGCAGTATGGGCAGTATGGGCAGAGGGCAGTATGAGCAGAGGGCAGTATGGGTAGTATGGGCAGAGGGCAGTATGGGCAGAGGGCAGTATGGGCAGAGGGCAGTATGGGCAGAGGCCAGTATGGGCAGAGGGCAGTATGGGCAGAATGCAGTATGGTCAACGGGCAGTATGGGCAGTGGGCAGAATGGGCAGTATGGGCAGAGGGCAGTATGGCCAGTATGGGCAGAGGGAAGTATGGGAAGTATGGGCAGAGGGCAGAGGGCAGTATGGGCAGAGGGCAGTATGGGCAGTATGGGCAGAGTGCAGTATGGGCAGAGGGCAGTATGGGCAGAGGGCAGTATGGGCAGAGGGCAGTATGGGCAGAGGGCAGTATGGGCAGCGGGCAGTATGGGCAGTGGGCAGAATGGGCAGTATGGGCAGAGGGCAGTGTGGCCAGTATGGGCAGAGGGCAGTATGGGAAGTATGGGCAGTATGGGCAGAGGGCAGTAATGGCAGAGGACATTATGGGCAGATGGAAGTATGGGCAGTATGGGCAGAGGGCAGTATGGGCAGAGGGCAGAGGGCAGTATGGGCAGTATGGTCAGAGGGCAGAGGACAGTATGGGCAGTATGGGAAGAGGGCAGAGGACAGTATGGGCAGAGGGCAGAGGGCAGTATGGGCAGAGGGCAGTATGGGCAGTGGGCAGTATGGTCAGAGGGCAGTATGGGAAGAGGGCAGTATGGCCAGTATGGGCAGAGGGCAGTATGGGCAGAGGGCAGTATGGGCAGAGGGCAGAGGGCAGTATGGGCAGAGGGCAGAGGACAGTATGGGCAGAGGGCAGTATGGGCAGAGGGCAGTATGGGCAGCATGGGCAGAGGGCAGAGGGCAGAGGGCAGTATGGGCAGAGGGCAGAGGGCAGTATGGGCAGAGAGCAGTATGGGCAGAGAGCAGAGGACAGTATGGGCAGAGGGCAGAGGACAGTATGGGCAGAGGGCAGTATGGGCAGAGGACAGTATGGGCAGAAGGCTGTATGGGCAGTATGGGCAGAGGGCAGTATGGGCAGAGGGCAGAGGGCAGTATGGGCAGTATGGGCAGTATGGGCAGAGGGCAAAGGACAGTATGGGCAGTATGGGCAGAGGGCAGAGGGCATTATGGGCAGAGGACAGAGGGCAGTATGGGCAGAGGGCAGTACGGGCAGGGGGCAGAGGGCATTATGGGCAGTATGGGCAGAGGGCAAAGGACAGTATGGGCAGAGGGCAGAGGACAGTATGGGCAGAGGGCAGTATGGGCAGTATGGGCAGATGGCAGAGGACAGTATGGGCAGAGGGCAGTATGGGCATAGGGCAGTATGGGCAGCATGGGCAGAGGGCAGAGGGCAGTATGGGCAGAGGGCAGAGGGCAGTATGGGCAGAGGACAGAGGGCAGTATGGGCAGAGGGCAGTACGGGCATTGGGCAGTATGGGCAGAGGGCAGTATTGGCAGATGGCAGAGGGCAGTATGGGCAGTATGGGCAGAGGGCAGTATGGGAATAGGGCAGTATGGGCAGCATGGGCAGAGGGTAGAGGGCAGGATGGGCAGAGGGCAGAGGGCAATATGCCTGACATCCACGTTTTAAGTACAACATAAATGTGAATCTCTAGCAGTGTGCAGGGAAGCATGTCTTGGAGCATAGCGGCTGTTTCGTACACTATAACTTCGTACAGTATGTACGGAACAGATTGCCTCCCATACATCTAGTTTACTAGATATTATTTGACTGTGCTTTGTCTGGTTCGTCACATGGTAGAATTTGGTATGTTACCTTTTTCTCGTCGTTAATCTCATTTCAGTTTTATTTATTTTTTATTTATTTTTTGGCTGACAGTCAAGCCTAGCGCAAAGCAAGGCTAGCTATTTAAATCGTTGTTGATCACAAACTTGCACAGCTAAGCTACACAAAAAACATGTATCCAACCGTAACAGTGTTATGTTTACAAGTAGCATACCGCAGGGTTGGTCCTGGTCAGTCCCTGGATGGGAGACCAGATGCTGCTGGCTTGCTCCTGAAGCTAAGCAGGGTTGGTCCTGGTCAGTCCCTGGATGGGAGACCAGATGCTGCTGGCTTGCTCCTGAAGCTAAGCAGGGTTGGTCCTGGTCAGTCCCTGGATGGGAGACCAGATGCTGCTGGCTTGCTCCTGAAGCTAAGCAGGGTTGGTCCTGGTCAGTCCCTGGATGGGAGACCAGATGCCACTGGAAGTGGTGTTGGAGGGCCAGTAAGAGGCACTCTTTCCTCAGGTCTAAAAAATGCCCCAAGGCAGTGATTGGGAACACTGCCCTGTGTATGGTGCTGTCTTTCGGATGGGATGTTAAACGTGTGTCCTGACTCTCTGAGGTCATTAAAGATCCCATGGCACTTATCGTAGGGGTGCTGACCCTGGTGTCCTGGCTAAATTCCCAAATCCGTCCCTCAAACCATCACGGTCGCCTAAAAATCCCCAGTTTATAATTGGCTCATTCCTCCTCTCTCCTGTAACTATTCCCCAGGTCGTTGCTGAAAATGAGAATGTGTTGTCAGTCAACTTACCTGGCAAAATAACAGATAAATAAAAGTTTCAAATGGACCAGAACAAGGTGTGATATGAAAATAACTACCAGTGCTGTGTGTTGATCATTTATGTATCCACACCTCCTCCTTCTGAAAATAATGGCACAAATTTGGTCTTTGACTCATTTCCCTATTAAATTTCAGTTGCTGGGCGAGTCTAGAAAACAGTCAGAACGTACTTTCAAATAGTATACTTGTCGAACAATGGCAAACCAAAATAGGAGGGAAAGACAAAGAGAGAAACAAGAAGAAAATCAATTGCAATTATGTGGTCAGATAATAGACATCAAGGTGTTGTTCTGGGACACCCAAAAGAGAGGTGACAGAAAACCAATTCACACACTGCAAACATTTCAATGTTACTCGCCAGGCACATTTCACATGGATTTAATGTCACGGAGAGAAGGAAAATAAATGCTTTTTTGTGTCTCTTCTTCTGGCTGTGATTCATTACATGGCGTCTTGTTGTTTTTTGTTATGATAGATGCTTGCATATTCTCCCCAGTTTGAACTTGATGAGTCTTGTTTTTGTTTATTGGGTTGACAAAAAGAAACACCGTTCAGACAAAACCTTTTCTCAGAGTCATGTTAGACCCACCCCCTACAGACTCATAACCACTCCCTCTTCAGACCCACCCCCCTCCCCCTACAGACTCATAACCACTCCCCCTTCAGACCCACCCCCTCCCCCTCCCCCACTACAGACTCATAACCACTCCCCCTTCAGACCCACCCCCTCCCCCTACAGACTCATAACCACTCCCCCTTCAGACCCATCACCCCTCCCCCTACAGACTCATAACCACTCCCCCTTCAGACCCACCCCCTCCCCCTACAGACTCATAACCACTCCCCCTTCAGACCCATCACCCCTCCCCCTACAGACTCATAACCACTCCCCCTTCAGACCCACCCCCTCCCCCTACAGACTCATAACCACTCCCCCTTCAGACCCACCCCCTCCCCCTACAGACTCATAACCACTCCCCCTTCAGACCCACCACCCTCCCCCTACAGACTCATAACCACTCCCCCTTCAGACCCACCCCCTCCCCCTACAGACTCATAATCACTCCCCCTTCAGACCCACCCCCCTCCCCCCCTACAGACTCATAACCACTCCCCCTTCAGACCCACCCCCTCCCCCTACAGACTCATAACCACTCCCCCTTCAGACCCACCCCCCTCCCCCTACAGACTCATGACCACTCCCCCTTCAGACCCACCCCCCTCTCCCTACAGAATCATAACCACTCCCCCTTCAGACCCACCCCCCTCCCCCTACAGACTCATGACCACTCCCCCTTCAGACCCACCCCCTCCCCCTACAGAATCATAACCACTCCCCCTTCAGACCCATCACCCCTCCCCCTACAGACTCATAACCACTCCCCCTTCAGACCCACCCCCTCCCCCTTCAGACCCACCCCCCCTCCCCCTACAGACTCATAACCCCTTCCCCTCAGACCCATCACCCCTCCCCTTTCAGACCCACCAACCCTCCCCCTTCAGACACATCGCCCCTCCCCTTCAGACCCATCGCCTCTCCCCCTACATACCCACCACCCCTCCCCCTTCACCCATCCCCCAGACTCCCCCCCCTTCAGACCCACCCCCCTCCCCCTACAGACTCATAACCACTCCCCCTTCAGACCCACCCCCCTCCCCCTACAGAATCATAACCACTCCCCCTTCAGACCCATCCCCCTCCCCCTACAGACTCATGACCACTCCCCCTCAGACCCATCACCCCTCCCCTTTCAGACCCACCACCACTCCCCCTTCAGACCCATCACCCCTCCCCTTTCAGACCCACCACCCCTCCCCCTTCAGACCCATCACCCCTCCCCCTTCAGACCCATCGCCTCTCCCCCTACATACCCACCACCCCTCCCCCTTCACCCATCCCCCTCCCCCTTCAGACCCAGTCTCAAAGGGGTCACCTTCAGATCAATCACCCCCCTCCCCCTACAGTCTCAAAGGGGTCACCTTCACCTTCAGATCAGTCACCTTCAGTCTCACATCACCTTCACCACCTTCTGTCTCACATCAAGATGACTGCCATCCCCATCTCCTGATTAACATAATGATGACTGCCTCCCCCATCTCCTGATTAACATAATGATGACTGCCTCCCCCATCTCCTGATTAACATAATGATGACTGCCAGCCCCGCCTCCTGATTAACATAATGATGACTGCCATCCCCATCTCCTGATTAACATAATGATGACTGCCAGCCCCGCCTCCTGATTAACATAATGATGACTGCCTCCCCCATCTCCTGATTAACATAATGATGACTGCCAGCCCCACCTCCTGATTAACATAATGATGACTGCCATCCCCATCTCCTGATTAACATAATGATGACTGCCAGCCCCGCCTCCTGATTAACATAATGATGACTGCCTCCCCCATCTCCTGATTAACATAACGATGACTGCCTCCCCATCTCCTGACTAACATAATGATGACTGCCAGCCCCGCCTCCTGATTAACATAATGATGACTGCCAGCCCCGCCTCCTGATTAACATAATGATGACTGCCTCCCCATCTCCTGATTAACATAATGATGACTGCCATCCCCATCTCCTGATTAACATAATGATGACTGCCTCCCCATCTCCTGATTAACATAATGATGACTGCCATCCCCATCTCCTGATTAACATAATGATGACTGCCTCCCCATCTACTGATTAACATAATGATGACTGCCTCCCCCATCTCCTGATTAACATAATGATGACTGCCTCCCCATCTCCTGATTAACATAGTGATGACTGCCTCCCCCATCTCCTGATTAACATAGTAATGACTGCCTCCCCCATCTCCTGATTAACATAATGATGACTGCCTCCCCCATCTCCTGATTAACATAGTGATGACTGCCTCCCCCATCTCCTGATTAACATAATGATGACTGCCTCCCCCATCTCCTGATTAACATAATGATGACTGCCTCCCCCATCTCCTAATTAACGTAAAGATGACTGCCTCCCCCATCTCCTAATTAACGTAAAGATGACTGCATCACAAACCAGCCAGTGCGTTGGATACGCACACCTTATTCTGCATACAAAAAAGTTGAATCTCTTTATGAAAGTTTCAATGTGGAGCATACTTAGTATTGACCCCATGGCCACCATGTACAATATGTTAATGAATATTCATCAGGTATTGTGTAGGGGTGACTGTCATTATGTGGTTGAACTCTCTTGACTCTACTTCTTGAACTGTGTTAACTTTTCTTCCTTTTTTACTGATCGTCAAGGACTTCCAGACTGAATGCATTGACAGACTGAATGCAATGAGAGACTGAATGCAATGAGAGAATGAATGCAATGGCAGACTGAATGTAAATGAGAGAATGGATGCAATGAGAGAATGAATGCAATGAGAGACTGAATACGTTGAGAGACTGAATACGATGAGAGACTGAATGCATTGACGGACTGAATGCAATGAGACTGAATACGTTGAGAGACTGAATATGATGAGAGACTGAATGCAATGAGAGACTGAATGCAATGAGAGACTGAATACGTTGAGAGACTGAATGCATTGACAGACTGAATGCGATGAGAGACTGAATGCAATGAGAGACTGAATGCAATGGCAGAATGATTGCAATGACAGACTGAATGCAATGAGAGAATGAATGCAATGACAGACTGAATGCAATGAGAGAATGAATGCAATGACAGACTGAATGCAATGAGAGAATGAATGCAATGACAGACTGAATGCAATGAGAGAATGAATGCAATGAGAGAATGATTGCAATGAGAGACTGAATACGTTGAGAGACTGAATGCATTGACAGACTGAATGCAATGAGAGACTGAATACGTTGAGAGACTGAATGCAATGAGAGAATGAATACGTTGAGAGACTGAATGCAATGAGAGAATGAATGCAATGGGAGACTGAATGCAATGAGAGAGTGAATGTAATGAGAGAATAATTGCAATGACAGACTGAATGTAAATGAGATAATGATTGCAATGAGAGAATTAAAGTAATGAAGATAGTGAATGCAATGAGAATGAACGCAATGAGAGAATGAATGCAATGTTGTATGCAGCAGTCGGCTCACAGAGTCTGTGAAAACATGTGTCTTTGTGTGGAAAGTTACGTATAGAACCAAGGCAGCAGTGATTCTGCTGTAGCTAACATTCTTCAACAGTCGGTTCATATCCTCTGACTGTTCTCCTATTCTCTGAAGAGCAAACCCTAATCCACGTTGAGACCCTGGTACGTATTAACGACGTAACACTCACCCCCTCCATTAATTATTTGGCGGGAGTAGGATCTCCTGTGTCCATGGCTTTGAACTAGAATGAGCCTTCCTTGTTTGAGTCCCAAATGGCAACCTATTCCTTATATCAGTGCAATACTACCAGAGCAGCCTTGGTTAAAAGGTAGTGCACTACTACCAGAGCAGCCTTGGTTAAAGTAGTGCACTATAAAGGGAATAAGGTGCCATTTGTAAACGTAGGACTGGGTTCCCTAAGGACTGGGTTCCCAGACCCAAATTAAGACAACTCCTACTACTGCTAATCATGCAATACTGAATGGAGAATATCCATTAACCCCTCTAGAGTCGAATTAGTATAATAATCTAATTAGTATTGTAATAAAAATCTTTGTAAAAAATATGTCAGTTTAAGCTAGAGATCAAATCAAATCAAATGTATTTATATAGCCCTTCGTACATCAGCTGATATCTCAAAGTGCTGTACAGAAACCCAGCCTAAAACCCCAAACAGCAAGCAATGCAGGTGTAGAAGCACGAGATATCGTCTAGGGACTCGTCTGAAGTTGGTACAGTCGATCTGCTGACGTCTGTCTGTAGAGTCCGAACAGTTTTGGATAAGCCTCTGTGGGAAGGTGAGACTCTCAGGAACACATGTATGTCAATTGTTTCGCTTATGGTTTTCTACAGGCCTCTTCTGTCCCCCGGTACCAGTAATAAAAAATTAATTAATGGAAGTACAATATATATATACTGTACAGGTGGAGACTGTTTAGTGGAAGAAATATGGGGTTAAATACTTGTTTAAAAAAATAAATAATAATAATATTTCCGGGAACTTTCTTATACCTCTCAGAAATAGGACAGACACTTCAGAACAAACTTCCTTTAGATTTTGTTTTGGGACAATCTGTTGTTCTATGTAGTGAATCTGTTAGTAAATGCGTTTTTTTTTTTTACATTTACTAATAGCAGTTAGGCCAAACAACGTCAAAAATGTGTTTACGCAATTCTTGGGATACTTCAAGGGGTCTTAAAATTCCAAATGAAATATCAAGGTAGCATCCCACGATCCCCTTCCCCGGGGCTTAGACAGGGCTTAGACAGGGCTTAGACTGGGCTTAGACAGGGCTTAGACAGGGCTTAGACAGGGCTTAGACTGGGCTTAGACAGGGCTTAGACTGGGCTTAGACAGGGCTTAGACAGGGCTTAGACAGGGCTTAGACAGAGCTTAGACAGGGCTTAGACTGGGCTTAGACAGGGCTTAGACTGGGCTTAGACAGGGCTTAGACAGGGCTTAGACTGGGCTTAGACAGGGCTTAGACAGGGCTTAGACAGGGCTTAGACTGGGCTTAGACAGGGCTTAGAATGGGCTTAGACAGGGCTTAGACAGGGCTTAGATAGGGCTTAGACTGGGCTTAGACAGGGCTTAGACTGGGCTTAGACAGGGCTTAGACTGGGCTTAGACAGGGCTTAGACTGGGCTTAGACAGGGCTTAGACAGGGCTTAGACTGGGCTTAGACGGGGCTGAGACTGGGCTTAGACTGGGCTTAGACTGGGCTTAGACAGGGCTTAGACTGGGCTTAGACAGGGCTTAGACTGGGCTTAGACAGGGCTTAGACAGGGCTTAGACAGGGCTTAGACTGGGCTTAGACTGGGCTTAGACAGGGCTTAGACTGGGCTTAGACAGGGCTTAGACTGGGCTTAGACAGGGCTTAGACTGGGCTTAGACAGGGCTTAGACAGGGCTTAGACTGGGCTTAGACAGGGCTTAGACTGGGCTTAGACAGGGCTTAGACTGGGCTTAGACAGGGCTTAGACTGGGCTTAGACAGGGCTTAGACTGTAATGGGTTAAAAGTATCCTTTTAGTCTAGTATACGAGACGTAATGTTTGTCTTGGAAACCAGCCTTAAATGTTATATCTGTCCATTTAACCTGACTAGTATAGCTGCAAGTAGCTATAAAATGGAGACATGATTGCTGGGGCGTCAGAGCGAGTCTGACATTGGAGAGTGGGGTGGGTTTGGGGTGGGACACATTGTGCTCGGTGGTCTGAAGATGCAGACAAATCTCAACATACAAATGGGCATATTTACAAGGCTATAAGGGCCCATGCAGGAATCCTTACTCTGGTACAGTCCAATCGGTTCTTAGTGCCATTCATGCTGTGCTGAGTAATTCACGTGGATATATTCAATTAAACAACCAGATGGGGAGAGGTCTGTCCGTAATAAAGAGATGGGGAGAGGTCTGTCCGTAATAAAGAGATGGGGAGAGGTCTGTCTGTAATAAAGAGATGGGGAGAGGTCTGTCCATAATAAAGAGATGGGGAGAGGTCTGTCTGTAGTAAAGAGATGGGGAGAGGTCTGTCTGTAGTAAAGAGATGGGGAGAGGTCTGTCTGTAGTAAAGAGATGGGGAGAGGTCTGTCTGTAGTAAAGAGATGGGGAGAGGTCTGTCTGTAGTAAAGAGATGGGGAGAGGTCTGTCTGTAGTAAAGAGGTGGGGAGAGGTCTGTCTGTAATAAAGAGATGGGGAGAGGTCTGTCCGGAGCAAAGAGATGGTGAGAGGTTTGTCTGTAATAAAGAGACGGGGAGAGGTCTGTCTGTAAAAAAGAGATGGGGAGAGGTCTGTCCATAATAAAGAGATGGGGAGAGGTCTGTCTGTAGTAAAGAGATGGGGAGAGGTCTGTCTGTAGTAAAGAGATGGGGAGAGGTCTGTCTGTAGTAAAGAGGTGGGGAGAGGTCTGTCTGTAATAAAGAGATGGGGAGAGGTCTGTCTGTAATATAGAGATGGGGAGAGGTTTGTCTGTAGTATAGAGATGGGGAGAGGTTTGTCTGTAGTATAGAGATGGGGAGAGGTCTGTCTGTAGTAAAGAGATGGGGAGAGGTCTGTCTGTAATGAAGAGATTGGGAGAGGTCTGTCTGTAATAAAGAGATGGGGAGAGGTCTGTCCGTAATAAAGAGATGGGGAGAGGTCTGTCTGTAATAAAGAGATGGGGAGAGGTCTGTCCATAATAAAGAGATGGGGAGAGGTCTGTCTGTAGTAAAGAGATGGGGAGAGGTCTGTCTGTAGTAAAGAGATGGGGAGAGGTCTGTCCGTAATAAAGAGATGGGGAGAGGTCTGTCCGTAATAAAGAGATGGGGAGAGGTCTGTCCGTAATATAGAGATGGGGAGAGGTCTGTCTGTAGTAAAGAGGTGGGGAGAGGTCTGTCTGTAATAAAGAGATGGGGAGAGGTCTGTCTGTCGTAAAGAGATGGGGAGAGGTCTGTCTGTAGTAAAGAGATGGGGAGAGGTCTGTCTGTAATAAAGAGATGGGGAGAGGTCTGTCTGTAGTAAAGAGATGGGGAGAGGTCTGTCTGTAATAAAGAGATGGGGAGAGGCCTGTCTGTAATAAAGAGATGGGGAGAGGTCTGTCTGTAAAAAAGAGATGGGGAGAGGTCTTGTCTTTAGTAAAGAGATGGGGAGAGGTCTGTCTGTAGTAAAGAGATGGGGAGAGGTCTGTCTGTAATAAAGATATGGGGAGAGGTCTGTCTGTAGTAAAGAGATGGGGAGAGGTCTGTCTGTAGTAAAGAGATGGGGAGAGGTCTGTCTGTAATAAAGAGATGGGGAGAGGTCTGTCTGTAGTAAAGAGATGGGGAGAGGTCTGTCTGTAGTAAAGAGATGGGGAGAGGTCTGTCCATAATAAAGAGATGGGGAGAGGTCTGTCTGTAGTAAAGAGGTGGGGAGAGGTCTGTCTGTAATAAAGAGATGGGGAGAGGTCTGTCTGTAGTAAAGAGATGGGGAGAGGTCTGTCTGTAGTAAAGAGATGGGGAGAGGTCTGTCTGTAGTAAAGAGGTGGGGAGAGGTCTGTCTGTAATAAAGAGATGGGGAGAGGTCTGTCTGTAATAAAGAGATGGGGAGAGGTCTGTCTGTAATAAAGAGATGGGGAGAGGTCTGTCTGTAGTAAAGAGATGGGGAGAGGTCTGTCTGTAGTAAAGAGATGGGGAGAGGTCTGTCCGTAATAGAGATGGGGAGAGGTCTGTCTGTAGTAAAGAGATGGGGAGAGGTCTGTCTGTAGTAAAGAGATGGGGAGAGGTCTGTCTGTAATAAAGAGATGGGGAGAGGTCTGTCTGTAATAAAGAGATGGGGAGAGGTCTGTCTGTAATAAAGAGATGGGGAGAGGTCTGTCTGTAGTAAAGAGATGGGGAGAGATCTGTCTGTAGTAAAGAGATGGGGAGAGGTCTGTCTGTAATAAAGAGATGGGGAGAGGCCTGTCTGTAATAAAGAGATGGGGAGAGGTCTGTCTGTAGTAAAGAGATGGGGAGAGGTCTGTCCGTAATAAAGAGATGGGGAGAGGTCTGTCTGTAGTAAAGAGATGGGGAGAGGTCTGTCTGTAATAAAGAGATGGGGAGAGGTCTGTCTGTAGTAAAGAGATGGGGAGAGGTCTGTCTGTAGTAAAGAGATGGGGAGAGGTCTGTCCGTAATAAAGAGATGCTCTGCTTTGTTTGACACCACACTCCAAAAAGCAAGTCCGCAGTCTCTAGTTTTGTCTAATCTTGATTATTGTCCAGTCATGTGGTCAGTGCTGCAAGGAAAGACCTGGTTAAGCTGCAGCTGGTCCAGAACAGAGTGGCATGTTTTGCTCTTAATTGTAAACAGAGGGCTGATATAAATACTATACATGCCAGTCTCTCTTGGCTAAGAGTTGAAGAGAGACTGACAACATCACATCTTCTTTTTATAAGAAACATTAATGTGTTGAAAATTCCAAATTGTTTTGCAAAGTCAACTTACACACAGCTCTGACACACACATTTCTCCCACCAGACATGCCACCAGGGGTCTTTTCAAAGTCCCCAAATCCAGAACAAATTCAAGAAAACATACTGTATTATATAGAGCCATTACTGCATGGAACTTCCTTCTCAAATTGCTCAAATAAACAGCCAACCTGGTTTAAAAAAAAAGATAAAGCAACACCTCACGGCACAACGCCTCTCCCCTATTTGACACAGATAGTTTGTGTGTGTGTATTGGTATTGATATGTAGGCTACGTGTGCCTTTTAAAAAATGTGTGTAGTTCTGTCCTTGAGCTGTTCTTGTCTAATGATGTTCTGTATTATGTCATTCTGTATTATGGTTCATGTTTTGTGTTGGACCCCAGGAAGAGGAGCTGCTGCTTATGCAACAGCTAATGGGGATCCTAGTAAAATACCAAATAAAACCCGACTTAACTAGCTACTAGCCAGATTAAAGCATATTGTTTTGCACGTCTGTTCTAACATATCAAAGTTTATAAACATTCATACACTTTGTACTTAAAAACTTTGTTGTTTCCAACAACAATTACTTTTCCCGGTGCGGTGAGTAATGATGGTGGTTCGGCAATGGAAGCTTTTATCTCACTCGCACGCTGCTTGTCACAAACATAGACTGTAAAAAATAATAATAAAAGAGGTTAAAATTGAGAGTGAGAAAGAAGCAGTCAGTGGGGGTAGGTGAAGCCCCCAGTCAGTGGGGGTAGGTGAAGCCCCCAGTCAGTGGGGGTAGGTGAAGCCCCCAGTCAGTGGGGGTAGGTGAAGCCCCCAGTCAGTGGGGGTAGGTGAAGCCCCCAGTAAGTGGGGGTAGGTGAAGCCCCCAGTCAGTGGGGGCAGGTGAAGCACCCAGGCAGGTGAAGTGACTCACATCAAGTTCCAGCAGCAGAGACACTTTTCAAAATAAAAGTCCCTCAACGAATCTCGTGACTCATTTTTCCAAATAAAAGGTATTGGGACAATTGTTTTTGGTGTGATACATTATATGGTGGGGGGGGGTCATTCAACCTGCTTCTAACATTGGGAGGGACATGCCCCCCTTGACCCCCTGGCCCGTACTCCCTTGACTTAACTGATGAGACCTAGTATAATGTGTCTGTACCAAAGTAAAGGGTGAGGGCCAGAGACAGACACAGTGTTACCAGTACAAGACCCTTAACATTTACATTTAAGACATTTAAGTCATTTAGCAGACGCTCTTATCCAGAGCGACTTACAAATTAACATCATTGTGTCGTCGATATTTTTATTCTTTATTCAGTGAATGAGAGCAAAAGTGTTAAAAAAATATATTGTTATAAATGTACTGTATATTGTCACAGACCAAAAAGAGAAATATCAGAGTAAACTGATACATTTCCATGATAGAATCCCACCACTGGGAGAAAACGTTTAAAAAAAAGAATATGTCTATTTGAGGACATAGTTGAAACACTTCCACAGAGGAACGCTCCAGTTAGTGATTGGGAAAGTTATCGTAAACGTAACAATGCTTTGTCAAAAAAACAAACAAAAAAAAGGAAAATGTACATTTTTGTCTTTGTAGTTTTAATTGTCTGTGCAGCTGATGTTAAAGATATTAAAGACGAACCATGAAAGGTGAATCAACATTCGCATATATATTCCAGAGTAAAAACAGTCCTTAGTGTGGACAGTAAAGAAGAAGGTTAGAAGGAGCCAATTAATCCTGTGTGTGTATTTGAGAACCACCACAGGCAGTGTTTTACTCTGTGTTGAAGTGGTGAGACACCGGGTACCCCCTCAAGTGTTACCCCCTCAAGTGTTACCCCCTCAAGTGTTACCCCTTCTGGTGTTACCAACTCTAGTGTTACCCACTCTAGTGTTACCCCCTCAAGTGTTACCCCTTCTGGTGTTACCCACTCTAATGTTACCCCCTCTAGTGTTACCCCACTAGGTTTACCCCTTCTGGTGTTACCCCTTCTGGTGTTACCCCTTCTGGTGTTACCCCCTCAAGTGTTACCCCACTAGGTTTACCCCTTCTGGTGTTACCCCTTCTGGTGTTACCCCTTCTGGTGTTGCCCCCTCTAGTGTTACCCCCTCAAGTGTTACCCCCTCTAGTGTTACCCCCTCTGGAGTTACCCCCTCTAGGTTTACCCCCTCAGGTGTTACCCCCTAAAGTGTTACCACTTCTGGTGTTACCCCCTCTAGGTTTACCCCCTCTAGGTTTAGCCCCTCTTGTGTTACCCCCTCTAGGTTTACCCCCTCTAGGTTTAGCCCCTCTTGTGTTACCCCTTCTAGTGTTACCCCTTCTGGTGTTACCCCCTCTAGGTTTACTCCCTCTAGTGTTACCCCCTCTGGTGTTACCCCCTCTGGCGTTACCCCCTCTAGATTTATCCCCTCTAGTGTTACCCCCTCTAGTGTTACCCCTTCTGGTGTTACCCCCTCTAGGTTTACTCCCTCTAGTGTTACCCCCTCTAGTGTTACCCCCTCTAGTGTTACCCCCTCTAGTGTTACCCCTTATGGTGTTACCCCCTCTAGTGTTACCCCCTCTAGTGTTACCCTCCCTAGTGTTACCCCCTCTAGTGTTACCCCTTCTGGTGTTACCCCTCTAGGTTTAGCCCCTCTAGTGTTACCCCTTATGGTGTTACCCCCTCTAGGTTTACTCCCTCTAGTGTTACCCCCTCTAGTGTTACCCCCTCTAGTGTTACCCCCTCTAGTGTTACCCCTTATGGTGTTACCCCCTCTAGTGTTACCCCCTCTAGTGTTACCCTCCCTAGTGTTACCCCCTCTAGTGTTACCCCTTCTGGTGTTACCCCTCTAGGTTTAGCCCCTCTAGTGTTACCCCCTCTAGTGTTACCCTCCCTAGTGTTACCCCCTCTAGTGTTACCCCCTCTAGTGTTACCCCTTCTGGTGTTACCCCTCTAGGTTTAGCCCCTCTAGTGTTACCCCCTCTAGTGTTACCCTCCCTAGTGTTACCCCCTCTAGTGTTACCCCCTCTAGTGTTACCCCTTCTGGTGTTACCCCTCTAGGTTTAGCCCCTCTAGTGTTACCCCTTCTGGTGTTACCCCTCTAGGTTTAGCCCCTCTAGTGTTACCCCTTCTGGTGTTACCCCTCTAGGTTTAGCCCCTCTAGTGTTACCCCCTTCTGGTGTTACCCCTCTAGTGTTACCCCCTATGGTGTTAACCCTCTAGTGTTACCCCTTCTAGGTTCACCCCCTTCTGGTGTTACATATTTTGGACATAGAAACAGTAGGATTGGCTCTGCGGCCTCACAGTTCTTTTCCTTGATTCCATGTCTTGATTCCTCCATCCTCGCCTCCTTCTCAAAACGGACTGGTGAGTAGCCTAGGTTCTATCTGTGGTGAATCTCACAAGTCTTTTACTTTGATTCCTTACCTTGTGTCTTAGTCTCCTTGCATCCTTCTCAAAACGTCAGGGGAAAGCGAGGAGAGCATTAGAGGAGATTGTTATCATGTGACCAGTCATTCTGAATCCATAAATTCTCACGTTTATATTACCTAGAACCATTACATTCCATCAGTTAAAGCTATACTACTACGTTTTTTGTTGTTGCTATTGTTGTGATACATTTGTATCCTCCACTCTATGTGACCATCAGCCCATCAACTATCTGTATTCAAAATCCCTCCGGGTAGATAGTGGGGTAAATCAAAACAGAAAGTCTCCAAATGGGAGAGGAAAAAAATATTCTTTTTGTACAGACATTTCTATGACAGTTCCTTGGCAACACATACGGCCCGTGTGTGCCACAGATTCCCTAAGCAGACTATTTGGATCAGGAGGGAGAGAGAGAGGCAGCCATATCCAAAAGTGGACAAAATAGAAGATCCCTGCAGCTTTCAGAGTTGGTGCTTTGAGATAGTATCAAGCCCTGGCCATAGAGAGGTTTTTATTCTCTATTTTGGTTAGGCCAGGGTGTGACTAGGGTGGGCATTCTAGTTTCTATGTTTCTATTTATTTCTATGTTGGTGTGGTTCCCGTTGTCTATCGTTGTCTCTGATTGGGGATCATTTATAAGTTGTCCTTTTTCATTTGGGTTTTGTGGGTAGTTGTTTTCTGGTTAGTGTCTGCACCCGACAGGACTGTTTCGATTTTCCCGCTTTGTTATTTTGTTCGAGTGTTTTGAGTATTAAATGTATCATCGACACTTACCACGCTGCGTTTTGGTCCACTCCTTCATACGACGATCGTTGCAGATAGACTGTGTATGTCGATGTGTGTGTGTGTGTGTGTGTGTGTGTGTGTGTGTGTGTGTGTGTGTGTGTGTGTGTGTGTGTGTGTGTGTGTGTGTGTGTGTGTGTGTGTGTGGGGGGTCAAGGGAGATGTACTTGGAGGGGAAAACCCTTCGAAACGTCAGACAAATCCTAATAACAGTCACAAGTAGGAATAATGTTCTCCATATAGAATATTTTTAAAAATCAGACTATTTATTACCTTGATTTTCCATGACTTGAATGCTTGTCTATTGCTAAATATGCCCTTTAATATGCTGACCTGACATTCAGATCAAGTGCCCCCTATAGAATTTCACTAATGGCAGCCTTTCCTGTTATGGTGCGTTGAATAGCATGTGTTCATCTGTTTGACGCCATCTTTACAATTGAAGTATATATAGTTACCCAACATTCAGGTGGTTATTTCATGAAGAAAAAAAAAAGGAAGTCTAACCATTCTCATTTCTAAGATAAGACTGTGAAAAGGTGTCATGGAAAAGGCATCATGAATTATGTACGTCGATGGAGATGTGAAATCTATGTCTGAAATAGGACTCAGTGAAAATGTCAACGTGTTCTATTCTGCTGCAAAGGGTTTCTGCAATATGCAGGTTACGATAATGTGGAATTAAAAATGATTACTGACAGTAATAATACAATGTGAATAGAAACAACTATTGATACAGTACATAATGAACACCAGAAGCAAATGTCTTGACTGTTGTTTTACTGCTTCAGATGATGATGGATGAATATCACTGCAACAACATACCGTACCTACAAATATAGACCGTACCTACAAATATAGACCGTACCTACAAATATATACCGTACCTACAAATATATACCGTAGCTACAAACATATACCGTACCTACAAATATATACAGTACCTACACACACATCATACTGTACCTACAAATATATACCGTACCTACAAATATATACCGTAGCTACAAATATATACAGTACCTACAAACATATACCGTACCTACAAACATATACCGTACCTACAAATATATACCGTACCTACAAACATATACCGTACCTACAAATATATAACGTAGCTACAAACATATACCGTACCTACAAATATATACAGTACCTACACACACATCATACTGTACCTACAAATATATACCGTACCTACAAATATATACCGTAGCTACAAATATATACAGTACCTACAAACATATACCGTACCTACAAACATATACCGTACCTACAAATATATACCGTACCTACAAACATATACCGTACCTACAAATATATACAGTACCTACACACACATCATACTGTACCTACAAACATATACCGTACCTACAAATATATACCGTACCTACAAATATATACCGTACCTACAAATGTATACCGTACCTACAAATGTATACCGTACCTACAAATATATACCGTAGCTACAAATATATACCGTACCTACAAATACATCATACTGTACCTACAAATATATACAGTAGCTACAAATATATACCGTACCTACAAATACATCATACTGTACCTACAAATACATCATACTGTACCTACAAACACATCATACCGTACCTACAAATACATCATACTGTACCTACACACACATCATACTGTACTGACAAATATATACCGTAGCTACAAATATATACCGTAGCTACAAATATATACCGTAGCTACAAATATATACCGTAGCTACAAATATATACCGTACCTACAAATACATCATACTGTAACTACAAATACATCATACTGTACCTACAAACACATCATACCGTACCTACAAATACATCATACTGTACCTACACACACATCATACTGTACCTACAAATATATACCGTAGCTACAAATATATACCGTACCTACAAATATATACCGTACCTACAAATATATCATACTGTACCTACAAATATATCATACTGTACCTACAAATACATCGTACTGTACCTACAAATTAATACCGTCCCTACAAATACATCATACTGTACCTACAAATATATCATACCCTACCTACAAATATATACCGTACCTACAAATATATCATACTGTACCTACAAATATATACCGTACCTACTAATATATCATACTGTAACTACAAATACATCATACTGTACCTACAAATATATCATACCGTACCTAAAATATATCATACATCATATACAATTTATTTATTTATTTATTTTATTATTTATTTTTTCTTCTTGCGCCTCTAACTATATCTATTGTTTTTATTTTTGTTGTTGTTGTGTGATTTGGATTAATCCCTTCTACCACATGGAACCCCACTAATCTACTGACGGAACGCAAGAGGTGGCAAATAACAGACGTCCATCCTATGCTTAGCTTCCTTTTGATCACTTGACTAAGCATGCCTCTCCTTAATGTCAATATGCCTTGTCCACTGCTGTTCTGGTTAGTGTTTATTGGCTTATTTCACTGTAGAGCCTCTAGTCCTGCTCACCATACCTTATCCAACCTATTAGTTCCACCACCCACACATGCAATGACATCTCCTGGTTTCAATGATGTTTCTAGAGACAATATCTCTCTCTTCATCACTCAATACCTAGGTTTACCTCCACTGTATTCACATCCTACCATACCTTTGTCTGTACATTATACCTTGATGCTATTTTATCGCCCCCAGAAACCTCCTTTTACTCTCTGTTCCAGACGTTCTAGACAACCAATTCTTATTGCTTTTAGCCGCACCCTTATTCTACTCCTCCTCTGTTCCTCTGGTGATGTAGAGGTGAATCCAGGCCCTGCAGTGCCTAGCTCCACTCCTATTCCCCAGGCGCTCTCTTTTGACGACTTCTGTAACCGTAATAGCCTTGGTTTCATGCATGTTAACATTAGAAGCCTCCTCCCTATGTTTGTTCTATTCACTGCTTTAGCACACTCTGCCAACCCGGATGTTCTAGCTATGCCTGAATCCTGGCTTAGGAAGACTACCAAAAATTCAGACATTTTTATTCCAAACTACAACATTTTCAGACAAGATAGAACTGCCAAAGGGGGCGGTGTTGCAATCTACTGCAAAGATAGCCTGCAGAGTTCTGTCGTACTATCCAGGTCTGTACCCAAACAATTTGAACTTCTACTTTTAAAATCCACCTCTCTAAAACAAGTCTCTCACTGTTGCCCCCTGCTATAGACCACCCTCTGCCCCCAGCTGTGCTCGGGACACCATATGTGAACTGATTGCCCCCCATCTATCTTCAGAGCTCGTGCTGCTAGGCAACCTAAACTGGAACATGCTTAACACCCCAGCCATCCTACAATCTAAACTTGATGCCCTCAATCTAACACAAATTATCAATGAACCTACCAGGTACCTCCCCAAAGCCTTAAACACGGGCACCCTCATAGATATCATCCTAACCAACTTGCCCTCTAATTACACCTCTGCTGTCTTCAACCAAGATCTCAGCGATCACTGCCTCATTGCCTGCATCCATAATGGGTCAGCGGTCAAACGACCTCCACTCATCACTGTAAAACACTCCCTGAAACACTTCAGCGAGCAGGTCTTTCTAATCGACCTGGCCGGGGTATCCTGGAAGGATATTGATCTCATCCCGTCAGTAGAGGATGCCTGGATATTTTTTTAAATGCCTTCCTAACCATCTTAAATAAACATGCCCCATTCAAGAAATTTAGAACCAGGAACAGATATAGCCCTTGGTTCTCCCCAGACCTGACTGCCCTTAACCAACACAAAAACATCCTATGGCGATCTGCATTAGCATCGAACAGCCCCCGTGATATGCAGCTGTTCAGGGAAGCTAGAAACCATTATACACAGGCAGTTAGAAAAGCCAAGGCAAGCTTTTTCAAGAAGAAATTTGCTTCCTGCAACACTAACTCAAAAAAGTTCTGGGACACTGTAAAGTCCATGGAGAATAAGAACACCTCCTCCCAGCTGCCCACTGCACTGAAGATAGGAAACACTGTCACCACTGATAAATCCACCATAATTGAGAATTTCAATAAGCATTTTTCTACGGCTGGCCATGCTTTCCACCTGGCTACTCCTACCCCGGTCAACAGCACTGCACCCCCCACAGCAACCCGCCCAAGCCTTCCCCATTTCTCCTTCTCCCAAATCCGTTCAGCTGATGTTCTGAAAGAGCTGCAAAATCTGGACCCCTACACATCAGCCGGGCTAGACAATCTGGACCCTTTCTTTCTAAAATTATCTGCCGAAATTGTTGCCACCCCTATTACTAGCCTGTTCAACCTCTCTTTCGTGTCGTCTGAGATTCCCAAAGATTGGAAAGCAGCTGCGGTCATCCCCCTCTTCAAAGGGGGGGACACTCTTGACCCAAACTGCTACAGACCTATATCTATACTACCATGCCTTTCTAAGGTCTTCGAAAGCCAAGTCAACAAACAGATTACCGACCATTTTGAATCTCACCATACCTTCTCTACTATGCAATCTGGTTTCAGAGCTGGTCATGGGTGCACCTCAGCCACGCCCAAGGTCCTAAACGATATCTTAACCGCCATCGATAAGAAACATTACTGTGCAGCCGTGTTCATTGATCTGGCCAAGGCTTTCGACTCTGTCAATCACCACATCCTCATCGGCAGACTCGACAGCCTTGCTTTCTCAAATGATTGCCTCGCCTGGTTCACCAACTACTTCTCTGATAGAGTTCAGTGTGTCACATCGGAGGGTCTGCTGTCCGGACCTCTGGCAGTCTCTATTGGGGTGCCACAGGGTTCAATTCTTGGACCAACTCTCTGCTCTGTATACATCAATGAGGTCGCTCTTGCTGCTGGTGAGTCTCTGATCCACCTCTACGCAGACGACACCATTCTGTATACTTCTGGCCCTTCTTTGGACACTGTGTTAACAACCCTCCAGGCAAGCTTCAATGCCATACAACTCTCCTTCCGTGGCCAATTGCTCTTAAATACAAGTAAAACTAAATGCATGCTCTTCAACCGATCGCTACCCGCACCTGCCCGCCTGTCCAACATCACTACTCTGGATGGCTCTGACTTAGAATACGTGGACAACTACAAATACTTAGGTGTCTTGTTAGACTGTAAACTCTCCTTCCAGACCCATATCAAACATCTCCATTCCAAAGTTAAATCTAGAATTGGCCTCCTATTTCGCAACAAAGCATCCTTCACTCATGCTGCCAAACACACCCTTGTAAAACTGACCATCCTACCAATCCTCGACTTTGGCGATGACATTTACAAAATAGCCTCCAATACCCTACTCAACAAATTGGATGCAGTCTATCACAGTGCAATCCGTTTTGTCACCAAAGCCCCATATACTACCCACCATTGCGACCTGTACGCTTTCGTTGGCTGGCCCTCGCTTCATACTCGTCGCCAAACCCACTGGCTCCATGTCATCTACAAGACCCTGCTAGGTAAAGTCCCCCCTTATCTCAGCTCGCTGGTCACCATAGCATCTCCCACCTGTAGCACACGCTCCAGCAGGTATATCTCTCTAGTCACCCCCAAAACCAATTCTTTCTTTGGCCGCCTCTCCTTCCAGTTCTCTGCTGCCAATGACTGGAACGAACTACAAAAATCTCTGAAACTGGAAACACTTATCTCCCTCACTAGCTTTAAGCACCAACTGTCAGAGCAGCTCACAGATTACTGCACCTGTACATAGCCCACCTATATTTTAGCCCAAACAACTACCTCTTTCGCTACTGTATTTAATTTTATTTATTTATTTTGCGCCTTTGCACCCCATTATTTTTATTTCTACTTTGCACATTCTTCCATTGCAAATCTACCATTCCAGTGTTTTACTTGCTATATTGTATTTACTTTGCCACCATGGCCTTTTTTTGCCTTTACCTCCCTTATCTCACCTCATTTGCTCACATCGTATATAGACTTGTTGATACTGTATAATTGAGTGTATGTTTGTTTTACTACATGTGTAACTCTGTGTCGTTGTATGTGTCAAACTGCTTTGCTTTATCTTGGCCAGGTCGCAATTGTAAATGAGAACTTGTTCTTAACTTGCCTACCTGGTTAAATAAAGGTGAAATAAAAAATAAATAAAATAAATAAATAAATACTGTATCTACAAATACATCATACCGTACCTACAAATATATCACACTGTACCTACAAATATATCATACCCTACCTACAAATATATACCGTACCTACAAATATATCATATTGTACCTACAAATACATCATACCGTACCTACAAATATATCATATTGTACCTACAAATACATCATACCGTACCTACAAATATATCATACCGTACCTACAAATATATCATACTGTACCTACAAATATATCATACCGTACCTACAAATATATACCGTACCTACAAATACATCATACCGTACCTACTAATATATCATACCCTACATACAAATATATACCGTACCTACAAATATATCATATTGTACCTACAAATACATCATACCGTACCTACAAATACATCATACCGTACCTACAAATATATCATACCGTACCTACAAATATATCATACCGTACCTACAAATATATACCGTACCTACAAATATATAATGTACCTACAAATATATACTGTACCTACAAATATATCATACCGTACCTACAAATACATCATACCGTACCTACAAATACATCATAATGTACCTACAAATATATCATACCCTACCTACAAATATATACCGTACCTACAAATATATCATACTGTACCTACAAATATATCATACCGTACCTACAAATATATACCGTACCTACAAATACATCATACCGTACCTACAAATACATCATACCGTACCTACAAATATATACTGTACCTACAAATATATCATACCGTACCTACAAATACATCATACCGTACCTACAAATATATACCGTACCTACAAATACATCATACCGTACCTACAAACACATCATACTGTACCTACAAATATATCATACCGTACCTACAAACACATCATACTGTACCTACAAATATATCATACCGTACCTACAAATATATACCGTACCTACAAATACATCATACCGTACCTACAAATACATCATACCGTACCTACAAACACATCATACCGTACCTACAAATATATCATACCGTACCTACAAATACATCATACCGTACCTACAAATACATCATACCGTACCTACAAATATATCATACCGTACCTACAAATATATCATACCGTACCTACAAATATATCATATTGTACCTACAAATACATCATACCGTACCTACAAATACATCATACCGTACCTACAAATATATCATACCGTACCTACAAATATATCATACCGTACCTACAAATATATCATATTGTACCTACAAATACATCATACCGTACCTACTAATATATCATACCCTACCTACAAATATATACCGTACCTACAAATATATCATACCGTACCTACAAATACATCATACCGTACCTACAAATATATCATACCCTACCTACAAATATATACCGTACCTACAAATATATCATATTGTACCTACAAATACATCATACCGTACCTACAAATATATCATATTGTACCTACAAATACATCATACCGTATCTACAAATATATTATACTGTACCTACAAATATATACCGTACCTACAAATACATCGTACTGTACCTACTAATATATCATATTGTACCTACAAATTTATCATACCGTACCTACAAATACATCATACCGTACCTACAAATATATCATAACGTACCTACAAATACATCATACAGTACCTACAAATACATCATACCGTACCTACAAATATATCATACCGTACCTACAAATACATCGTACTGTACCTACAAATATATCATATCGTACCTACAAATATATACTGTACCTGCAAATACATCATACTGTACCTACAAATACATCGTACCGTACCTACAAATATATCATACCGTACCTACAAATACATCATACTGTACCTACAAACACATCATACTGTACCTACAAATATATCATACCCTACCTACAAATACATTATACTGTACCTACAAATACATCATACTGTACCTACAAATATATCATACCGTACCTACAAATATATACCGTACCTACAAATACATCATACTGTACCTACAAATACATCACACTGTACCTACAAATATATCATACTGTGCCTACAAATATATCATACCCTACCTACAAATACATCATACCCTACCTACAAATACATCATACTGTACCTACAAATATATCATACTGTACCTACAAATATATCATACCCTACCTACAAATATATCATACCGTACCTACAAATATATCATACTGTACCTACAAATATATCATACCCTACCTACAAATACATCATACCGTACCTACAAATACATCATACCGTACCTACAAATATATCATAACGTACCTACAAATACATCATACAGTACCTACAAATACATCATACCGTACCTACAAATATATCATACCGTACCTACAAATATATCATAACGTACCTACAAATACATCATACAGTACCTACAAATACATCATACCGTACCTACAAATATATCATACTGTACCTACAAATATATCATACCGTACCTACAAATATATCATAACGTACCTACAAATACATCATACAGTACCTACAAATACATCATATTGTACCTACAAATACATCATACCGTACCTACAAATATATCATATTGTACCTACAAATACATCAAAACCGTATCTACAAATATATCATACTGTACCTACAAATATATACCGTACCTACAAATATATCATACCGTACCTACAAATACATCATACCGTACCTACAAATACATCATACCGTACCTACAAATACATCATACCGTACCTACAAATATATCATACCCTACCTACAAATATATACCGTACCTACAAATATATCATATTGTACCTACAAATACATCATACCGTACCTACAAATATATCATATTGTACCTACAAATACATCATACCGTACCTACAAATATATCATACCGTACCTACAAATACATCATACCGTACCTACAAATATATCATACCCTACCTACAAATATATCATACCGTACCTACAAATATATCATACCCTACCTACAAATATATCATACTGTACCTACAAATATATACCGTACCTACAAATATATCATACCGTACCTACAAATACATCATACCGTACCTACAAATATATACCGTACCTACAAATATATCATATTGTACCTACAAATACATCAAAACCGTATCTACAAATATATTATACTGTACCTACAAATATATACCGTACCTACAAATATATCATATTGTACCTACAAATACATCATACCGTACCTACAAATATATCATATTGTACCTACAAATACATCATACCGTACCTACAAATACATCATACCGTACCTACAAATATATCATATTGTACCTACAAATACATCAAAACCGTATCTACAAATACATCATACCGTACCTACAAATTTATCATACCGTACCTACAAATACATCATACCGTACCTACAAATACATCATATTGTACCTACAAATACATCAAAACCGTATCTACAAATATATCATACCGTACCTACAAATATATCATACCGTACCTACAAATACATCATACCGTACCTACAAATACATCATATTGTACCTACAAATACATCAAAACCGTATCTACAAATATATCATATTGTACCTACAAATTTATCATACCGTACCTACAAATATATCATACCGTACCTACAAATACATCATACCGTACCTACAAATACATCATACCGTACCTACAAATACATCATACCGTACCTACAAATATATCATATTGTACCTACAAATACATCATACCGTACCTACAAATACATCATACCGTACCTACAAATATATCATATTGTACCTACAAATACATCATACCGTACCTACAAATACATCATATCGTACCTACAAATACATCATACCGTACCTACAAATATATCATATTGTACCTACAAATACATCATACCGTACCTACAAATACATCATACCGTACCTACAAATATATCATATTGTACCTACAAATACATCATACCGTACCTACAAATACATCATACCGTACCTACAAATACATCATACCGTACCTACAAATATATCATACCGTACCTACAAATACATCATACCGTACCTACAAATATATCATATTGTACCTACAAATACATCATACCGTACCTACAAATATATCATATTGTACCTACAAATACATCATACCGTATCTACAAATATATTATACTGTACCTACAAATATATACCGTACCTACAAATACATCGTACTGTACCTACAAATATATCATATCGTACCTACAAATATATACTGTACCTGCAAATACATCATACTGTACCTACAAATACATCGTACTGTACCTATAAATATATCATACTGTACCTACAAATATATCATACCGTACCTACAAATATATACCGTACCTACAAATACATCATACTGTACCTACAAACACATCATACTGTACCTACAAATATATCATACCCTACCTACAAATACATCATACTGTACCTACAAATATATCATACTGTACCTACAAATATATCATACCCTACCTACAAATACATCATACTGTACCTACAAATATATCATACCGTACCTACAAATATATCATACCGTACCTACAAATATATACCGTACCTACAAATATATCATAACGTACCTACAAATACATCATACCGTACCTACAAATACATCATACCGTACCTACAAATATATCATAACGTACCTACAAATACATCATACAGTACCTACAAATACATCATACCGTACCTACAAATATATCATACTGTACCTACAAATACATCATACCGTACCTACAAATATATCATACCCTACCTACAAATATATACCGTACCTACAAATACATCATACCGTACCTACAAATATATCATATTGTACCTACAAATACATCATACCGTACCTACAAATATATCATACCGTACCTACAAATATATCATACCCTACCTACAAATATATACCGTACCTACAAATATATCATATTGTACCTACAAATATATCATATTGTACCTACAAATACATCATACCGTACCTACAAATATATCATATTGTACCTACAAATATATCATACCCTACCTACAAATATATACCGTACCTACAAATATATCATATTGTACCTACAAATATATCATACCGTACCTACAAATACATCATACCGTACCTACAAATACATCATACCGTACCTACAAATACATCATACCGTACCTACAAATATATCATACCGTACCTACAAATACATCATACCGTACCTACAAATATATCATATTGTACCTACAAATACATCATACCGTATCTACAAATATATTATACTGTACCTACAAATATATACCGTACCTACAAATACATCGTACTGTACCTACTAATATATCATATTGTACCTACAAATTTATCATACCGTACCTACAAATACATCATACCGTACCTACAAATATATCATAACGTACCTACAAATACATCATACAGTACCTACAAATACATCATACCGTACCTACAAATATATCATACCGTACCTACAAATACATCGTACTGTACCTACAAATATATCATATCGTACCTACAAATATATACTGTACCTGCAAATACATCATACTGTACCTACAAATACATCGTACCGTACCTACAAATATATCATACCGTACCTACAAATACATCATACTGTACCTACAAACACATCATACTGTACCTACAAATATATCATACCCTACCTACAAATACATTATACTGTACCTACAAATACATCATACTGTACCTACAAATATATCATACCGTACCTACAAATATATACCGTACCTACAAATACATCATACTGTACCTACAAATACATCACACTGTACCTACAAATATATCATACTGTACCTACAAATATATCATACCCTACCTACAAATACATCATACCCTACCTACAAATACATCATACTGTACCTACAAATATATCATACTGTACCTACAAATATATCATACCCTACCTACAAATATATCATACCGTACCTACAAATATATCATACTGTACCTACAAATATATCATACCCTACCTACAAATACATCATACCGTACCTACAAATACATCATACCGTACCTACAAATATATCATAACGTACCTACAAATACATCATACAGTACCTACAAATACATCATACCGTACCTACAAATATATCATACCGTACCTACAAATATATCATAACGTACCTACAAATACATCATACAGTACCTACAAATACATCATACCGTACCTACAAATATATCATACTGTACCTACAAATATATCATACCGTACCTACAAATATATCATAACGTACCTACAAATACATCATACAGTACCTACAAATACATCATATTGTACCTACAAATACATCATACCGTACCTACAAATATATCATATTGTACCTACAAATACATCAAAACCGTATCTACAAATATATCATACTGTACCTACAAATATATACCGTACCTACAAATATATCATACCGTACCTACAAATACATCATACCGTACCTACAAATACATCATACCGTACCTACAAATACATCATACCGTACCTACAAATATATCATACCCTACCTACAAATATATACCGTACCTACAAATATATCATATTGTACCTACAAATACATCATACCGTACCTACAAATATATCATATTGTACCTACAAATACATCATACCGTACCTACAAATATATCATACCGTACCTACAAATACATCATACCGTACCTACAAATATATCATACCCTACCTACAAATATATCATACCGTACCTACAAATATATCATACCCTACCTACAAATATATCATACTGTACCTACAAATATATACCGTACCTACAAATATATCATACCGTACCTACAAATACATCATACCGTACCTACAAATATATACCGTACCTACAAATATATCATATTGTACCTACAAATACATCAAAACCGTATCTACAAATATATTATACTGTACCTACAAATATATACCGTACCTACAAATATATCATATTGTACCTACAAATACATCATACCGTACCTACAAATATATCATATTGTACCTACAAATACATCATACCGTACCTACAAATACATCATACCGTACCTACAAATATATCATATTGTACCTACAAATACATCAAAACCGTATCTACAAATACATCATACCGTACCTACAAATTTATCATACCGTACCTACAAATACATCATACCGTACCTACAAATACATCATATTGTACCTACAAATACATCAAAACCGTATCTACAAATATATCATACCGTACCTACAAATATATCATACCGTACCTACAAATACATCATACCGTACCTACAAATACATCATATTGTACCTACAAATACATCAAAACCGTATCTACAAATATATCATATTGTACCTACAAATTTATCATACCGTACCTACAAATATATCATACCGTACCTACAAATACATCATACCGTACCTACAAATACATCATACCGTACCTACAAATACATCATACCGTACCTACAAATATATCATATTGTACCTACAAATACATCATACCGTACCTACAAATACATCATACCGTACCTACAAATATATCATATTGTACCTACAAATACATCATACCGTACCTACAAATACATCATACCGTACCTACAAATACATCATACCGTACCTACAAATATATCATATTGTACCTACAAATACATCATACCGTACCTACAAATACATCATACCGTACCTACAAATATATCATATTGTACCTACAAATACATCATACCGTACCTACAAATACATCATACCGTACCTACAAATACATCATACCGTACCTACAAATATATCATACCGTACCTACAAATACATCATACCGTACCTACAAATATATCATATTGTACCTACAAATACATCATACCGTACCTACAAATATATCATATTGTACCTACAAATACATCATACCGTATCTACAAATATATTATACTGTACCTACAAATATATACCGTACCTACAAATACATCGTACTGTACCTACAAATATATCATATCGTACCTACAAATATATACTGTACCTGCAAATACATCATACTGTACCTACAAATACATCGTACTGTACCTATAAATATATCATACTGTACCTACAAATATATCATACCGTACCTACAAATATATACCGTACCTACAAATACATCATACTGTACCTACAAACACATCATACTGTACCTACAAATATATCATACCCTACCTACAAATACATCATACTGTACCTACAAATATATCATACTGTACCTACAAATATATCATACCCTACCTACAAATACATCATACTGTACCTACAAATATATCATACCGTACCTACAAATATATCATACCGTACCTACAAATATATACCGTACCTACAAATATATCATAACGTACCTACAAATACATCATACCGTACCTACAAATACATCATACCGTACCTACAAATATATCATAACGTACCTACAAATACATCATACAGTACCTACAAATACATCATACCGTACCTACAAATATATCATACTGTACCTACAAATACATCATACCGTACCTACAAATATATCATACCCTACCTACAAATATATACCGTACCTACAAATACATCATACCGTACCTACAAATATATCATATTGTACCTACAAATACATCATACCGTACCTACAAATATATCATACCGTACCTACAAATATATCATACCCTACCTACAAATATATACCGTACCTACAAATATATCATATTGTACCTACAAATATATCATATTGTACCTACAAATACATCATACCGTACCTACAAATATATCATATTGTACCTACAAATATATCATACCCTACCTACAAATATATACCGTACCTACAAATATATCATATTGTACCTACAAATATATCATACCGTACCTACAAATACATCATACCGTACCTACAAATACATCATACCGTACCTACAAATACATCATACCGTACCTACAAATATATCATACCGTACCTACAAATATATACCGTACCTACAAATATATCATATTGTACCTACAAATACATCATACCGTACCTACAAATATATCATATTGTACCTACAAATACATCATACCGTATCTACAAATATATTATACTGTACCTCCAAATATATACCGTACCTACAAATACATCGTACTGTACCTACAAATACATCATACCGTACCTACAAATATATACCGTACCTACAAATATATCATATTGTACCTACAAATACATCATACCGTATCTACAAATATATTATACTGTACCTACAAATATATACCGTACCTACAAATACATCGTACTGTACCTACAAATACATCATACCGTACCTACAAATATATCATATTGTACCTACAAATATATCATACCGTAGCTACAAATACATCATACCGTACCTACAAATATATCATACCCTACCTACAAATATATACCGTACCTACAAATACATCGTACTGTACCTACAAATATATCATATCGTACCTACAAATATATACTGTACCTGCAAATACATCATACTGTACCTACAAATACATCGTACTGTACCTATAAATATATCATACTGTACCTACAAATATATCATACCGTACCTACAAATATATACCGTACCTACAAATACATCATACTGTACCTACAAACACATCATACTGTACCTACAAATATATCATACCCTACCTACAAATACATTATACTGTACCTACAAATACATCATACTGTACCTACAAATATATCATACCGTACCTACAAATATATACCGTACCTACAAATACATCATACTGTACCTACAAATACATCACACTGTACCTACAAATATATCATACTGTACCTACAAATATATCATACCCTACCTACAAATACATCATACTGTACCTACAAATATATCATACCGTACCTACAAATACATCATACAGTACCTACAAATATATCATACAGTACCTACAAATACATCATACCGTACCTACAAATATATCATACAGTACCTACAAATATATCATACAGTACCTACAAATACATCATACCGTACCTACAAATACATCATACAGTACCTACAAATACATCATACCGTACCTACAAATATATCATATTGTACCTACAAATACATCATACCGTATCTACAAATATATTATACTGTACCTCCAAATATATACCGTACCTACAAATACATCGTACTGTACCTACAAATTTATCATACCGTACCTACAAATATATCATACCCTACCTACAAATATATCATACCGTACCTACAAATATATACCGTACCTACAAATATATCATATTGTACCTACAAATATATCATACCCTACCTACAAATATATACCGTACCTACAAATATATCATATTGTACCTACAAATATATCATACCCTACCTACAAATATATACCGTACCTACAAATATATCATATTGTACCTACAAATATATCATACCCTACCTACAAATATATACCGTACCTACAAATACATCATACTGTACCTACAAATATATCATATTGTACCTACAAATACATCATATTGTACCTACAAATACATCATATTGTACCTACAAATATATCATATTGTACCTACAAATACATCATACTGTACCTACAAATATATCATATTGTACCTACAAATACATCATACCGTACCTACAAATATATCATACCGTACCTACAAATATATCATACTGTACCTACAAATATATCATATTGTACCTACAAATATATCATATTGTACCTACAAATATATCATACCGTACCTACAAATATATCATACTGTACCTACAAATATATCATACCGTATCTACAAATATATCATATTGTACCTACAAATATATCATATTGTACCTACAAATACATCATACCGTACCTACAAATATATCATATTGTACCTACAAATATATACCGTACCTACAAATATATCATATTGTACCTACAAATACATCATACTGTACCTACAAATATATCATACTGTACCTACAAATATATACCGTACCTACAAATACATCATATTGTACCTACAAATACATCATACCGTACCTACAAATATATCATACCGTACCTACAAATATATCATACAGTACCTACAAATACATCATACCGTACCTACAAATATATCATATCGTACCTACAAATACATCATATCGTACCTACAAATACATCATACCGTACCTACAAATACATCATACCGTACCTACAAATATATCATACCGTACCTACAAATATATCATACAGTACCTACAAATACATCATACCGTACCTACAAATACATCATACCGTACCTACAAATACATCATACCGTACCTACAAATATATCATACCGTACCTACAAATACATCATACCGTACCTACAAATACATCATACCGTACCTACAAATATATCATACCGTACCTACAAATATATACCGTACCTACAAATATATCATACCGTACCTACAAATATATACCGTACCTACAAATATATCATATTGTACCTACAAATACATCATACCGTACCTACAAATATATCATATTGTACCTACAAATACATCATACCGTACCTACAAATATATACCGTACCTACAAATATATCATATTGTACCTACAAATACATCATACCGTACCTACAAATATATCATATTGTACCTACAAATACATCATACTGTACCTACAAATATATACCGTACCTACAAATATATCATATTGTACCTACAAATACATCATACCGTACCTACAAATATATCATATTGTACCTACAAATACATCATACCGTACCTACAAATATATCATATTGTACCTACAAATACATCATACCGTATCTACAAATATATTATACTGTACCTACAAATATATACCGTACCTACAAATACATCGTACTGTACCTACAAATATATCATATCGTACCTACAAATATATACTGTACCTGCAAATACATCATACTGTACCTACAAATACATCGTACTGTACCTATAAATATATCATACTGTACCTACAAATATATCATACCGTACCTACAAATATATACCGTACCTACAAATACATCATACTGTACCTACAAACACATCATACTGTACCTACAAATATATCATACCCTACCTACAAATACATTATACTGTACCTACAAATACATCATACTGTACCTACAAATATATCATACCGTACCTACAAATATATACCGTACCTACAAATACATCATACTGTACCTACAAATACATCACACTGTACCTACAAATATATCATACTGTACCTACAAATATATCATACCCTACCTACAAATACATCACACTGTACCTACAAATACATCATACTGTACCTACAAATATATCATACCCTACCTACAAATACATCATACTGTACCTACAAATATATCATACCCTACCTACAAATACATCATACTGTACCTACAAATATATCATACTGTACCTACAAATATATACCGTACCTACAAATACATCATACTGTACTTACAAATATATCATACTGTACTTACAAATATATCATACTGTACCTACAAATACATCATACTGTACTTACAAATATATCATACCGTACCTACAAATACATCATACCGTACCTACAAATATATCATATTGTACCTACAAATACATCATACCGTACCTACAAATATATCATATTGTACCTACAAATACATCATACCGTACCTACAAATATATACCGTACCTACAAATATATCATACTGTACCTACAAATATATACCGTACCTACAAATACATCATACCGTACCTACAAATACATCATACTGTTCCTACAAATACATCATACCGTACCTACAAATACATCATACCATACCTACAAATATATACCGTACCTACAAATATATCATGCCCTACCTACAAATACATCATACCGTACCTACAAATATATACCGTACCTACAAATATATCATACTGTACCTACAAATACATCATACTGTACCTACAAATACATCATACCGTACCTACAAATATATACCGTACCTACAAATATATCATACTGTACCTACAAATACATCATACCGTACCTACAAATACATCATACCGTACCTACAAATATATACCGTACCTACAAATATATCATACTGTACCTACAAATACATCATACTGTACCTACAAATATATCATACTGTACCTACAAATACATCATACTGTACCTACAAATATATACCGTACCTACAAATACATCATACTGTACCTACAAATATATACCGTACCTACAAATATATACTGTACCTACAAATATATACCGTACCTACAAATATATACCGTACCTACAAATACATCATACTGTACCTACAAATATATCATACCGTACCTACAAATACATCATACTGTACTTACAAATACATCATACTGTACTTACAAATATATCATACTGTACCTACAAATACATCATACTGTACCTACAAATACATCATACTGTACTTACAAATACATCATACTGTACTTACAAATATATCATACTGTACCTACAAATACATCATACTGTACCTACAAATACATCATACTGTACTTACAAATACATCATACCGTACCTACAAATACATCATACTGTACTTACAAATACATCATACTGTACTTACAAATATATCATACTGTACTTTCAAATATATCATACTGTACCTACAAATACATCATACTGTACTTACAAATACATCATACTGTACTTACAAATATATCATACTGTACCTACAAATACATCATACTGTACCTACAAATATATCATACCGTACCTACAAATACATCATACTGTACTTACAAATACATCATACTGTACTTACAAATATATCATACTGTACTTTCAAATATATCATACTGTACCTACAAATACATCATACTGTACTTACAAATACATCATACTGTACTTACAAATATATCATACTGTACCTACAAATACATCATACTGTACCTACAAATACATCATACTGTACTTACAAATACATCATACTGTACCTACAAATATATCATACTGTACTTACAAATATATCATACTCTACCTTCAAATACATCATACTGTACTTACAAATATTTCATACCCTACCTACAAATACATCATACTGTACCTACAAATACATCATACTGTACCTACAAATATATCATACCCTACCTACAAATACATCATACCGTACCTACAAATACATCATACTGTACCTTCAAATATATCATACCGTACCTACAAATACATCATACTGTACCTACAACACATCCTCCGAGAGCAACTTCTCCCAACCATCCAGGTCCATGGCCAGGAAACTCCCCAGCCCTTAATCCCATTGAGAACTTGTGGTCAATCCTCAAGAGGCAGGTGGACAAACAAAAACCCACAAATTCTAACAAACTTCAAGCATTGATTATGCAAGAATGGGCTGCCATCAGTCAGGATGTGACCCAGAAGTTAATTGACAGCATGCCAGGACGGATTGCAGAGGTCTTGAAAAAGAAGGGTCAACACTGCAAATATTGACTCTTTTGCATCAACTTCGTGTAATTGTCATTATTAAAAGCCTTTGACACTTATTAATTATAAATTATACTTCAATATTCCATAGTCTGACATCTGACAAAAATACCTAAAGACACTGGAAGCGGCAAACTTTGGGAAAATTAATATTTGTGTCATTCTCAAAACTTTTGGCCACGACTGTACTTACAAATACGTCATGGCTACAATGGAAGAACACAGCAAATAACAAACACCTCAGGAGGTATTTAACATCACATGAAATAGCCCCTGATGTTCTTTCAATGAAGACTGTCTATAGATCTTAAACATGTTCACCGGTCAGCAGGAAGCCAGGCAGATAATCAAATCCGACTAACAGTGAATCTGTTTATATTTATTGTCAAAATCAAATCATTCAAATTTCAAATTCTAAAGACACCGGCGTGAGTTTGTGCGTGAGACTTTTTTTTCTGTTTCGTTGCTTTTCACACGTCACATCTTCTCAAACATGAATAGTGCAACTCAGACATGTTTGTAAAACAATACTTTACATTTAAAGTTTGTCCCCCCCAAAAAACAAATATCTGCAGTAGTAAATTCACTAGTCCCACACACGTGACCATGTGACTGATTTGACAGAAACTGAGCCTTGAAGAAAGAAACCTCCGATTTGGTTCCACTCCACATCATTTGATGTTTTCCAGTCTATTAGTGCTTTTGTTCTGACACCTCATCCTTTCCACCATTTAAAGAAGTGACACCTTTCTTCCATACTGTAGTCAAAATCAAATAGAATTTAATTGGTCACAATCACGTGTTTTAGCAGATGCTATTATAATGGTGTAGCGAAACGCTTGTGTTTCTAGCTCCGACAGTGCAGCAATGTCTAACAAGTAATTATTTAACAATTTCACAACAATACACGCACTGCACACAAATCCAAAGTAAAGGAATGGAATTAAGAAAATATCAATATATGAACGAGCAATATCAGAGCGGCATAGACATACATTAGAATAGAATACAGTATAAACATATGCGATGATTATTAACGCAGACAGTGATTTTAAGTCTGTGTGTATAGGGCAGCAGCATCTGATGTCCTGGTGAACGCAATTTAACAGTCTGATGGCCTTGAGATAGAAGCTGTTTTTCAGTCTCTTGGTCAAAGTTTTGATGCACCTCTACTGACCTTGCCTTCAGGATTATAGGGGGTGAACAGGCAGTGGCTCGGGAGGTTGTTGTCCTTGATGATATTTTTTGGCCTTCCTGTGACATCGGGTGCTGTAGGTGTCCTGGAGGGCAGGTAGTTTGCCCCCGGTGATGCGTTCGGCCGACTGTTTGCAATCACCATCGCACTGCACACTGCCCTATCCCATCTGGACAAGAGGAATACCTCTTGTAAGAAAGCTGTTCATTGACTACAGCTCAGCATTCAACACCATAGTGACAATTGCACCGCCTGCAAACGCAGGGCTCTCCAGACGGTGGTGCAGCTGCCACTATGGTGTCGAACAGCATGTACTATGTGAGGATGTGCTGTACCCAGTTAAAGGTTTCTTAGAAAAACATCAAACACACACACACACACACACACACACCATACACACACATCTTAAAATATCATTTTTGTCCCCCCCCCTCAGTTGTATCATTGCACTGTGATATTAAAAGAGGCATCGGTGTGCATTAGGACCATGGAGACGCCTCAGAGCAGTCAGGTGATTTGGTGGTTTCAGCCGGCTGGATTTAGGACCACGAGCACTACAGAGCCTACTACTCTTTATTTCACTGATGGTAACTGCTCTTTGACTTAGTAACAGAAAGAGGGAAAAAGAGTATTTACTCCCTGTGCTGAGCTAGTAGTGTAACTGACATGTAACGGTAGCTGATGTTTCATCCCCTCTCGAATAAAGTTCTGTCTCCAGCTACAGTCAGGTAGCTGAATCTAACAGCTTTTGTGTGTATGGAAATGTTTTGTAGTCTTTGTTTTTTCCCGGTTTCAACAGAAGTAAATTAATTAAATGATCTTATTTTCGACCAGTTGATGTACCACCGAGCTAGCCAAAAGTCGGCTGAAAATATATATTATTTTTTTGTCTCAATCACAGTCAGTACAACAATGTAACGTTATTGATCTGTCAGTTTCCCTACTTTTCACACTGATGGAATAACAGCTCTACAGGCTTCACTGTCATGGTGCACAGTCAGTAAACAACACGATGCTCAGCAAGTCTTAGCAGGATCAGATGGTTACACGTGTCCCAGCAGGGTCAGACAGCCAGGGAAGACCAGTCTACGGAGCCCAGGTGAACGTTGCAGTGTATTATAACAATCAGTGAATGGATACAAAGTTCCATCTTGAGTTGATGGGTAGGCTACAGTCTGGGATCTGGGAATTATGGTCATATCAATTGTTGAACCATTGATTATATTCTTGGATAATATATATATATATATATATATATATATATATATATATATATATATATATATATACACAGTGGGGAGAACAAGTATTTGATATACTGCTGATTTTGCAGGTTTTCCTACTTACAAAGCATGTAGAGGTCTGTAATTTTTAACATAGGTACACTTCAACTGTGAGAGACGGAATCCAAAAATCCAGAAAATCACATTGTATGATTTTTAATTAATTAATTAGCATTTTATTGCATGACATAAGTATTTGATCACCTACCAACCAGTAAGAATTTATACTTGTTACTTGTTGAATACTTGTTCTCCCCACTGTATATATATATGAGGCACGACAGAGAATGAGGCACGACAGAGAATTCTCTGTCGTGCCTCATCTGAGCAGGATCAGATGGTGAAAGGGACCTCAGCAGGGGCAGGCAGCCAGGGAAGACCAGTCTGTGATGGAGCTGAGGTCAAGCAGCCAGGGAAGACCAGTCTGTGATGGAGCTGAGGTCAAGCAGCCAGGGAAGACCAGTATGTGATGGAGCTGAGGTCAAGCAGCCAGGGAAGACCAGTCTGTGATGGAGCTGAGGTCAGGCAGCCAGGGAAGACCAGTCTGTGATGGAGCTGAGGTCAAGCAGCCAGGGAAGACCAGTCTGTGATGGAGCTGAGGTCAAGCAGCCAGGGAAGACCAGTCTGTGATGGAGCTGAGGTCAAGCAGCCAGGGAAGACCAGTCTGTGACGGAGCTGAGGTCAGGCAGCCAGGGAAGACCAGTCTGTGACGGAGCTGAGGTCAGGCAGCCAGGGAAGACCAGTCTGTGACAGAGCTGAGGTCAAGCAGCCAGGGAAGACCAGTCTGTGATGGAGCTGAGGCCAGGGAAGACAGTCTGTGATGGAGCAGCCAGGGAAGACCAGTCTGTGATGGAGCTGAGGTCAGCCAGGGAAGACAGCCAGGGAAGACCAGTCTGTGATGGAGCTGAGGTCAAGACCAGTCTGTGATGGAGCTGAGGTCAAGCAGCCAGGGAAGACCAGTCTGTGATGGAGCTGATTTAGGTCAAGAGCGAGCCACATCCAGGGAAGACCAGTGCATGTGATTCCTTGGAGCAGGTGTCTCCGGAGGTCAAGTTTGTTCCACCATTGGGGGGCCAGGGAGTTTTGACTGGGCTGACCTGTAGTGGTAGGGAGGCGAGCAGGCCAGAGGTGGATGAACGCAGTGCCCTTGTTTGGGTGTAGGGCCTGATCAGAGCCTGAAGCAGCCAGGGAAGCAGCCAGGGAAGACCAGTCTGTGATGGAGCTGAGGTCAGGCAGCCAGGAAAGACCAGTCTGTGATGGAGCTGAGGTCAGGCAGCCAGGGAAGACCAGTCGGTGATGGAGCTGAGGTCAAGCAGCCAGGGAAGACCAGTCTGTGATGGAGCTGAGGTCAAGCAGCCAGGGAAGACCAGTCTGTGGTCTTTTGCAGATGCAACACTTTATTCTCTCTGTGGAGCAAACACCGGACAAGCGAGAAGATTCAAAGATTTAAAGAATTTTAAGGCATTCTGACAATCTTCCTAAAGTGGATTTCCAAACTGTTGATAGAGGCTTTTTCCCGATGACACAAAACATGTAAAACAGAAAGGTGAAGAAGACCTGGGAAACGCAACTGACGATGATGAATAGATACAAGAATGTTTGAATGCACAGCCATGTTCATATAATCTTAGACATAAATTACTGCAGGTTAAGACCATTCATAAAACGTACTGTATGCCAGTGAAAGTGAGTATCATGCACTCAGAAATGTAATTCCTATGCTAGAGGTGTAAAACGCAAAAAGGGACATATTTCAATATTGTATGGTCTTGTGAAGGCTGGCTTTTATCTTAGCATGTCTACAGATTCTCCCTTCTCCCTGTTTTTGTTTGCTTGGAAATGTTGATACTGGAGACTGTTATCAGAAGTAAAACTCTGTAACCTAACATTTATAGTGTCTAATAAATGCATTGCCATTAATTGTAAGGTTGGTTATCCTCCCACAATGCCACAATGGGTAGCAGAAATGTCAAATTATGTATCACAAGATGTGATGTATTACAAGATTAAGGGTATACTGTGCAACTTTCATAAGGTCCGGATGCCTTATATGGAATACTGTATGACAAAAGGAGTTTGTTTTGAAAACATGCCCACGCCAGGAGAGATACCCATTTAGGCCATCCCTAGCTGCTGGGCTGCTCAGTCCTGGCTCTGGGGGTCTGCTGTACTGTACACTCTGGCCTTGACCTAACACACCTGAAACCAATAATGAATGTTTTGCTAAGATCCTAAAGCTGAGTGGGGTGCGTTGGGTTGGGGCGCTGCAGGGCAAGTGACCCCTGGGTGAGTGGGGTGCGATGGGTGGGGGCGCTGCAGGGCAGGGGACCCCTGGCTGAGTGGAGTGTGTTGGGTTGGGGCGCTGCACGGCGGAGGACCCCTGGGTGAGTGGGGTGCGTTGGGTTGGGGCGCTGCAGGGCAGGGGACCCCTGGCTGAGTGGGGTGCGTTGGGTTGGGGAGCTGCACGGCGGAGGACCCCTGGGTGAGTGGGGTGCGTTGGGTTGGGGAGCTGCAGGGCAGGTGACCCCTGGCTGAGTGGGGTGCATTGGGGTGGGGACGCTGCAGGGCAGAAATGAAAATAAACATGTTTTCTTCTTTTAGTTCTATACTCCTAAAGTTAGAATTTGAAATCAAACAGTGACTATGGGTGCAGACTGGCAGCTTTAATTTGAGGGTATTTTCATACATATCTGGTGCACTGTTTAGAAATTACAGAACTTATTGTAATTGGTCTTCCCCCATTTTAGGGGAGCAAAAGTATTGTGACAAATTCACTTGTATGTGTATTAAAGTAGTCAGAGGTTAAATGTTTGGTCCTACATTTATAGCACCAAATTTCGACATCAAGCTTAATGCTCTATACATGTGTTGGAAGCATTTGCTGTTTGTGTTGGTTGTGTTTCAGATTATTTTTGTGCCCAATATAAATTAATGGTAAAACATGTATTGTGTCACTTTGGAATCACTTTTATTGTAAATAAAAAATATAGTATGTTTCTAAACACTTCTACATGAATGTGGATGCTGCCATGGTTACAGATAATCCTGCATCAATCGTCAATAATGATGAGTGAGAAAGTTACAGATGCGCTAATATCATACCCCCAAGACATGCTAACCTCTCAGCATTACAATAACAGGGAGGTTCGCATTTTATACCATACCCCCAAGACATGCTAACCTCTCAGCATTACAATAACAGGGAGGTTCGCATTTTATACCATACCACCAAGACATGCTAACCTCTCACCATTACAATAACAGGGAGGTTAGCATTTTATACCATACCCCCAAGACATGCTAACCTCTCACCATTACAATAACAGGGAGGTTAGCATTTTATACCATACCCCCAAGACATGCTAACCTCTCAGCATTACAATAACAGGGAGGTTAGCATTTTATATTGTACCCTGACGACATGCTAACCTCTTAGTATTACAATATCAAGAAGGTTAGCATTTTATATCATACCCCCCAAGACATGTTAACCTCTCAGCATTACAATAACAGGGAGGTTAGCATTTTATATCGTACCCTGAAGACATGCTAACCTCTTAGTATTACAATATCAGGGAGGTTAGCATTTTATATCATACCCTGAAGATATGCTAACCTCTCAGCATTACAATATCAGGGAGGTTAGCATTTTATATCATACCCTTAGCAAGACATGCTAACCTCTCAGCATTACAATATCAGGGAGGTTAGCATTTTATATCATACCCTGAAGACATGCTAACCTCTCAGCATTACAATATCAGGGAGGTTAGCATTTTATATCATACCCTGAAGATATGCTAACCTCTCAGCATTACAATATCAGGGAGGTTAGCATTTTATATCGTACCCTGAAGACATGCTAACCTCTCAGCATTACAATATCAGGGAGGTTAGCATTTTTGGCTGGGTATGATTTTTGTACACCTATAACTTTCTCACTCATCATTATTCATGATTCATTCAGGATTATTCATAACCCTTAGTCACATCCACATTCATGTAGAATTGTTTAGAAAAAATATTATGTTCTTATTTACAATAAAAGTGATTCCAAAATGACACGATACAATGACCCCAAAAGGGTCCTACTGGTAAGGACCGAGGAGGGAGTCAAGAAGTGGGTACAGGGAGTCAAACATTTAATGAGGAACAGACAAGGAACAAGACAGGAACAGCATCAGCACACGGGTAACAAAACGACATACGGACGTTAATGTGGAAGCGGGGAACAGAACTGGGGAACAGACAGATATAGGGAAGGGAATAACACAAGTGATTGAGTTCAGGTGAGTCCAATGCGTGTGACAAGGGAAGCAGGTGTGCGTAATGATGGTGGCAGGAGTGCGTAACGTTGGGGAGCCTGGCAACCTCGAGCACCAGGGGGGAAGAGCGGGAGCAGGCGTGACAATATTAGATTGTGTAGAAAATTATCTTTAGATGCCCCAAAAATTCTGGAAGACCCCTAGAGTCCCCGCCAGGTTATGTATACCCCCCACTTCTAAACCAACGTAGCGCACCTGTTGAAACCTTCAGTCTCTTTTTCATTAATGTCCCACTGAGATGATCAGTTGAAGGATATCTAGAAGATCAGGTCTTGTAAAAGGAACATAAGACAACTGTAAAACATATTATTTGCCTTCAGATTTCAATGCCAAGACTTCTGTGTGCACATGCTATCCACCAAATCCCTTGCGACAGTCAGGACAGTTATGTGAGCTTGGAAAAGAGGCTTGTGGCTGTCATAGTGCAGGTGGTAAGGGAATATCAGTCAAGCCAAAAACAACTGCTCCCTAGGACTTCTCGTCTGCCACATAGTATTCAAAGGATTCATGATTCATTAGACGTCCACTAGACTGGCTCGTCTGACTGGTAGCAGGTTGTAATCCTGATGTCATTCGAATAAACTCTGTTTTTATACTTGACTCGTTCCATGTGAAGACCTCAGAGACACAAATACGCAGAGAATTGAGGTTGTTGGCTGTTCAGAGTACTGAAATGTTCTGTAATGTTTCAAATGGAATTGAATACATTGCTAGCTTCCCAGATTGTCATACAATGTTGTCTGCTAATGCAAGTGGATTGCAATTGAAGGACATTGTTCTGTCTTGACATGGCCTTACTGAGAGAACCTACAGGCGTAATTGTCAGAACCTGTACACTCAACACCTTTGTCCTGTTAAATAAGGGAAGGATAGAGAGGGAGAGGGATGTGGAAGTCTCCAGTGTAAATACTGACATCGGCCCTCAGCCTACAAATTACTCAGGGAACACAACACAGCACCGTACACTATTAGAAAAGTTTCTTTGGCTGTCCTCACAGAAGAACCCTTTTTGGTTCCAGTTAGAACCCTTTTTGGTTCCAGTTAGAACCCTTTTTGGTTCCAGTTAGAACCCTTTTTGGTTCCAGTTAGAACCCTTTTTGGTTCCAGGTAATACTATTTTGGGTTCCATGTAGAACCCCCTGGGGAATGGTTTCTATCTGGGATCAAAAAAGGGTTCTACCTGGAACCAAAAAGGTTTCGTCAAAGGGTTATCCTATGGGGACAGCTGAAGAACGCTTTAATAGTTGGAAAAAAGGGTTACAAAAAAACTAGACATTTGACTAGATTGTGTACAGTACCTTGCATAAGTATTTACCTCCCTTGGCATTTTTCCTATTTTGTTGCATTACAACCTGTGATTTAAATGGATTTTTATTTGGATTTCATGTAATGGACAAACACAAAATAGTCCAAATTGGTGAAGTGAAATGAAAAAAAATGACCTGTTTCAAAAAATAAAAATGAAAAAGTGGTGGTGCATGTTTATTTACCCCTGTGCTGTGAAGCTCCTAAATAAGATCTGGTGCAACCAATTACCTTCAGAAGTCACATAATTAGTTAAATAAGGTCCACCTGTGTGCAATCTAACTGTCACATTATCTGTCACATGATATCAGTATATATACACCTGTTCTGAAAGGCCCCAGAGTCTGCAACACGACTAAGCAAGGTGCAACACCAAGCAAGCGGCACCATGAAGACCAAGGAGCTCTCCAAACAGGTCAGGGACAAAGTTGTGGAGAAGTACAGATCAGGGTTGGGTTAAAAAAAAATATCCCAAACTTTGAACATTAATCAGAGAGGCAACAAAGAGACCAAAGATAACCCTGAAGGAGCTGCAAAGCTCCACAGCGGAAATTGGAGCATCTATCCATAAGACCGCTTTAAGCCATACACTCCACAGAGCTGGGCTTTACAGAAGAGTGGCCAGAAAAAAATAAGCAAAAATGTTTGGTGTTCGCCAAAAAGTATGTGGGAGACTCCCCAAACATATGGAAAAGGTACTCTGGTCAGATGAAACTAAAATGTTGCTTTTTTTGGCCATCATGGAAAACGCTATGTCTGGAATTGAAGGAATGATGGATGGTGCTAAATACAGGGAAATGCTGGAGGGAAACCTGTTTGTCTTCCAGAGATTTGAGACTGGGACTGGGGTTTGCCTTCCAGCAGGACAATGACCATAAGCATACTACTAAAGCAACACTTGAGTGGTTTAATGGAAAACATTTAAATGTTTTGGAATGGCCTAGTCAAAGCCCAGACCTCAATCCAATTGAGAATCTGTGGTATGACTTAAAGATTGCTGTACACCAGCAGAACCCATCCAACTTTAAGGAGCTGGAACAGTTTTGCCTTGAAGAATGGGAAAAAATCCCAGTGGCTAGATATACCAAGTTTATAGAGACCTACCCCAAGATACTTGCAGCTGTAATTGCTGCAAAAGGTGTCTTGACTTTGGGGGGGTGAATAGTTATGTACACTCAAGTTTTCCATTTTTTTGGTCTTATTCCTTGTTAATTTCACAATAAAAAAATGTGCATCTTCAAAGTGGTAGGTATGTTGTGTAAATCAAATGATACAACCCCCCCCCCCAAAAATTTTTTTTTTATTTCAAATCCAGGATGTAAGGCAACAAAGAATGAAAAAAGCCATGGGGGGGTGAATACTTTCGCAAGCCACTGTAAATGGCATAGAACCTAAGTGCAAAACAATTGTACTGCTCTCTTTCGCTGTGTGATTTCAGGCCCAATTCAATCCAAAACCTGATCAGTATCTGAACAGTCTTTCTGTAGACCTACATTCCACTCAGCTATATACCCTAAAACCCTATTCCACTCAGCTATATACCCTAAAACCCTATTCCACTCAGCTATATACCCTAAAAGGTCAACAGCATATGAATACTCTGTCTGTAAACTGGCACGGCTACAAATGCAATTTAGAAGTTATTGTAGTGGAATTAGATAGTCATAGATTTATCTCAGTCTTGTCAGTCTTTATCTCTGCAAACATAAAATTCCTTATACAAAAGAGCAGAACATTTTCAATTTTGATTTTCCCCTCTACTTTCTCCTTTTCTCTCAGTTTCATCATTCTATAGTCTAATTGAAGGTCAGTGTTGGTTTCCTTTCCCTCTCAGTACTGTCATTCTATAGTCTAATTGAAGGTCAGTGTTGGATTCCTTTCCCTCTCAGTATCATCATTCTATAGTCTAATTGAAGGTCAGTGTTGGTTTCCTTTCCCTCTCAGTTCTGTCATTCTATAGTCTAATTGAAGGTCAGTGTTGGTTTCCTTTCCCTCTCAGTATCATCATTCTATAGTCTAATTGAAGGTCAGTGTTGGTTTCCTTTCCCTCTCAGTATCATCATTCTATAGTCTAATTGAAGGTCAGTGTTGGTTTCCTTTCCCTCTCAGTATCATCATTCTATAGTCTAATTGAAGGTCATTGTTAGTTTCCTTTTCTCTCAGTTTCATCATTCTATAGTCTAATTGAAGGTCAGTGTTGGTTTCCTTTCCCTCTCAGTATCATCATTCTATAGTCTAATTGAAGGTCAGTGTTGGTTTCCTTTCCCTCTCAGTACTGTCATTCTATAGTCTAATTGAAGGTCAGTTAGTTTCCTTTCCCTCTCAGTATCATCATTCTATAGTCTAATTGAAGGTCATTGTTGGATTCCTTTCCCTCTCAGTATCATCATTCTATAGTCTAATTGAAGGTCAGTGTTGGTTTCCTTTCCCTCTCAGTACTGTCATTCTATAGTCTAATTGAAGGTCATTGTTGGTTTCCTTTCCCTCTCAGTATCATCATTCTATAGTCTAATTGAAGGTCATTGTTGGTTTCCTTTCCCTCTCAGTATCATCATTCTATAGTCTAATTGAAGGTCAGTGTTGGTTTCCTTTCCCTCTCAGTATCATCATTCTATAGTCTAATTGAAGATCATTGTTGGTTTCCTTTCCCTCTCAGTACTGTCATTCTATAGTCTAATTGAAGGACTTCACACTCGATGGGATGTCAAGATCATCTATAGGGATTCATTGGTCTACAAGTTTGTTTTTAAATGTTACATATTTACTTGATTGGATGCTCAAGAGGATGAGCACAGTCACACATAAATCAGGATTGGGGTCCATTCCTCGAATCGTTACACCCTCTCTGTTATATTTTTACGTTTTAGTCATTTAGCAGACGCTCCTATTCACTTACACTTAGTGCATTCATCTTCAGATAGCTCGGTGGGACAACCACAAATCACAGGTATAGAAAGTACATTTTTCTTCAATAATGTAGCTTTCAGTTGGTGAGGGGCAGCTCCTCTTTCTGTTCCGTAGGCCGTAGTACCAGTGGATGTACGCTTCGATTGGAAGCCAATCGTGTGGGTGGAGGAGCGTGGTAACATAAGAGAACTTGGAAAGGTTGAAAACCAACGTGGCCTGCAGAGTTCTGGATAAGATGCAGGGGTTTGATGGAGAGCGGAGAGCCCAGCCAACAGTGAGTTGTAGTAGTCCAGACGGGAGAGGACAAGTGCTTGGATTAGGACCTGCGCCACTTGTCGAGTTTGACCTTGAGGCGGTGGGCCGACATCCAAGTTAAGATACTGTATCTGCCAGACACACAGAGATGCGTGTCACCACCTGTGAGTCAGAAGGGGGAGGGGAGTGGTTGAGTGTCATCAGCACAGCAAATGACAGGAGAGACCATATGATGGAGCCTAGTGACTTGGTGTATAGAGAGACAGAGGGCCTAGAACTGAGCCCTGGGGAACACCAGTAGTGAGAGTATGTGGTGCAGATGTAATGGGTTGAAAACAAAGTCACTAAAAACAGACAATTTATTTTATTTTTTAAAACCAGTTTATATGTTTGTATTAATCTAAATTGTACATTCTACATGCTTTAGCAATAGTAGTCCATCAGGCCACTAGATGGCAGTGTTGCACTGTGGTAGTAAGAGAAACAGCAAGTTCTGGCAAAGCGAAAGCACCATTATTCAGAATAAAGAAAGTGACAGAACTTTGAAGACATAAACTTGTGTCTATTCTTTTTACTATTAAAGGTACGGCACTAGTCAAAAGTTTGGACACACCTACTCATTCAAGGGGTTTTCTTTATTTTTACTATTTTCTACATTGTAGAATAATAGAGAAGACATCACCATGAAATTGCACATATGGAATCATGTAGTAACCGACAACAACAAAAAGTGTTAAATCTAAATATTATGTATTTGAGATTACTCAAAGTAGCAACACTTTGCCTTGATGACAGCTTTGCGCACTCTTGGCATTCTCTCAACCAGCTTAATGAGGTAGTCCCCTAGAATGCATTTCAATTAGTGGAAATCTGGCCTTTTGTCTTATGAATGCAAATTTGAGATTTTTGGTTCCGACTGCCATGTCTTTGTGAGGCGCAGAGTAGGTTAACGGATTATCTCTTATGTGTGGTTCCCGCCGCGAAGCATGGAGGAGGAAGTGTGATGGTGCTCTGCTGGTGACACTGTCAGTGATTTATTAGCTGTCTGCAGCAATAGGCCATCCCATATGTTTTGTGCTTAGTGGGACTATCATTTGTTTTTCAACATGACAATGACCCAACACACCTCAAGACTGTGTAAGGGTTATTTGACAAAGGAGAGTGATGGAGTTCTACATTAGATCACCCGACCTCAACCCTATCGAGATGGTTTGGGATGAGTCGGACCGCAGAGTGAAGGAAAAGCAGCCAACATGTGCTCAGTATATGTGGGAACTCCTTCAAGACAAGCATTCCAGGTGAAACTGTTTGAGAGTATGCCAAGAGTGTTCAAAGCTGTCAAGGCAACGGTTGGCTACTTTGAAGAATCTCAAATATATTTGGACTTGTTTAACACTTTTTTGGTTATTACGTGATGCCATATGTGCTATTTCATAGTCGATGTCTTCACTATTTCTGTACGACGTAGAAAATAAAAATACACACTGTATGAATGTGAGATACATTTTGGTTTTCATGTGAAAGTAAGACCGGGTAATTTGTGGAACATTTTAGAATTCTGCTTTAGGTAAAAGGATATTTATGTTGTGTAGTTTAATGTGTGCGCTTGTTTGTACTTAAAACATTCACAAACAAGAAAATAGACAATTGAACAAGAAAAAAAAACATTGAGAATAAAGAGAGTCAGAAATTAGCAGATGTAAACTTGTGTCCGGTCTTTTTACAGTTACAGGCCACCTCAGCTACAGACTGAGGCCGGTAACTCACACATATACTCTGCATCACCTGGTCAGAGCGACCTGCCAGGTAGGATGCAATCCAAGAGTGTGCAGATCCTGAGATGACCCAGCCCTGGGAGAGTGGAAAGGAGGATCTGATGGTTCACGATGTCCTAGGCAGCCGATAGATCTAGGAGGATGAGAACAGAGGAGAGAGAGTCGGCTTTGGCAGAGCGGAGATCTTCCATGACAAATACAAGCGAAAGGGCTACCTAGTTGGTTGTACAACTGAATGCCTTCAACTGAAATGTGTTTTCCACATTTAACCCAACCCCTCTGAATCAGAGAGGTGCGGGGCGCTGCCTTAAATCAACATCCACGTCGTCGGCGCCCGGGGAACAGTGTGTTAACTGCCATGCTCAGGGGCAGAACAGATTTTTACCTTGTCAGCTCTGAGATTCGATCCAGCAACCTTCCAGTTACTGGCCCAACGCTCTAACCACTAGGCTTCCTGCCTTGCAGTCTCGGTTGAGTGACCCGTCATGAAGCCTGCCTGGATAGGATCAAGAAGATCATTCTGAGAGAGATAACGAGAAAGTTGAGACAGCATACTCAAGTGTTTTGGAAAGAAAAGGAAGGCAGGTCTATAGTTTGACGTCGGAGTCAAGTGTTGGTTTCTTGAGGGGAGTGGCTCAGGCCATTTTAAAGTCCGAGGGGACGCCACAAATGGTCAGGGATGAGTTGATGAGGGAAGTGAGGAAAATGGGAGAAGGTCTCCGGAGATGGTCTGTAGAAGGGAGGTGGATGGGGGTTGTCGGCCAGTCAGACCTCACTAGTCGCAGGAGGTCGTCTGGTAGAGAGGGTAGAAAGGTCAATGCATAGCGAAGTTGTGTTTAAAGTGGTAGAAATTGGCTTTAGCAGCAGATACAGAGGAAGAGAAGGTTCAGACGAGGGAGTGACAGGACGATAGGGCCTCCGGAACTTGAGTTTTCCTCCGTTTTTCGCTCGGCTGCCCGCAGCTTTGTCCTGTAATCCCGCAATGAGTCAGTCACGGAGCAGGAAAGGTGGGCCGAGCCGGCCGGGAGGTAAGGAGACAGTGCAAGTCATAGGATGAGGAAAGAGAGGAGAGGAGGGTCGAAGAGGCAGAATCAGGAGACAGAAGGATTTAGCAGAAGGGAGAGATGATAGGATAGACGAGGAGAGAGTAGAGGGAGAGAGAAGATTGTGACGGCGTATGACCATCTGGGTAGGGGCTGAGTGATTAGGGTTGGAGGAAAGATAGACAGAAAAGGAAAACAAAGTAGTGATCAGAGACCTGGAGTGGGGGGTTGCAGCGAGATTAGTAGGTGAACAGCCTCTAGTAAAGATGACGTGAAGTGTATTGCCTGCCTTTTGAGTTGGAGGGGACTGGGAAAGTGGGAGGAGACTGGCAAAGTGGGAGGGGATTGGGAAAGGGTCAGGTCGAAAGAGGAAGGGGAAAAAAATGAATCAAAAAAAGCCAGACGTCGGCAGATTGAAGTCACCAAGTACAAAGAATGGTGAGCATTCATTGGGAAATTAGCTTATCAAGGTGTCAAGCTCATCGAGGAACTCTCCCATGGCACCTGGTGGGCGATAGATGATGGACAGTTGAGAGAGGGAGAGAAGAGAATCTCCAGAGAAATAAGTAGACCTGTGCCGTCACCACGTCGACCAGATACTCTCGGACTATGAGAGAAAACGTCATCAGATGAAGGCTACCTGGAGTAGCAGTATTCTCTGGGGTGAGCCATGTTTCCATCAGGACCCCAAAAAAATAAAATAAAAAAGGGACTGAAGGGCAGTGTAGGCTGAGATGAACTAAGTGTTCCTGGCCTGCAGATCTGCAGTTCCAAATGTTGCCAAAGACCAGGAATTCCACATGGGCAGTGAGCGCAGGCTACACAAAATTAGAAGGGTTGCAGCCAAGGGTGTCTGTAAAGCCTACAGGGAGAGGAGTGAACAGGTATAGAAAAGACAGTTGACAAAGCTGCAAAAGAGCAAAATGAGATGATCATAAAACAACTCGATAAGATAATGAAGTGAGAGAGTGGTGAGGAGCCTCTCTCTCTTCCTCCCTTCCTCCCTTCACCAACTCAACAGAACCGTCACAATTTTGCAACAAACCTGCTGCTGATAAACCAAGGGAGACTGAAGTACTAACACTAATTGCTAATTGCCTAGCAAAGTTGGAGAGCACACCTCCCTGTGCTAATTGTTGATTGCCTAGGAGAGGTGGAGAGCCCACCTCCCTGTACTAATTGCTGATTGCCCTAGGAGAGGTGAAACCACTCCCCCTCCAATACAGCCACTGATTATCAAAACAAGTCTTTCAAATCAGTTTTTAAAATATGTTCATTGATCAATTGAGATCAAAGAAAACATAAAGTCTACGGCGACGCCTCTCATCTCCAGTCATCACCTCCCAAGGTGAAGGAGCCACCATAACTCCAAGTACTACTACTCTTCTTAGAGATAACCCTTCTGCATATTATCCAACACTTATTTATGGTTTAGTGAGCAGGTCACTCCCCCTGCTTGCTGTAACAGCTGCTGAAACGCTGAACCCCCCACCCTCCCTCTCTAAACCCGGTTCTCAAGACAATGTTGTGGTCTCAAATGGGTCCCTATTCCCTATTTAGTGCACTACTTTTTAAGCAGGGCCCATAGGGATCTGGTCAAAAGTAGTGCACTTAATAGGGAATAGGATGCCATTTGTGACACGAGTTCTCTGGTGCTGCTTTGCTGTCAGTTTCACCCCTCTGCTTATGAGTCTTGGCGGTAACCTCCCGTTCTGCCTCTGCCGGGGTCACATGAATAATTTCCTCTTTAAATTTAGCCTGGCTCTGACATTTAAGATGTTTGATACCCAAGGGCTACCTCTTAACAGAGTAGATAGTGTTCTTCTCCCCCAGTGCACCATCTGATAAAGTACAAAGTGCAGACATTGTAGTTGATATTAAATCCCCCTTTTTTTCTTTTTTTTTTTACATCTCTGATATCCATTCATGTGCCGTAGATACTTAAATCCCACGTGTTAATTGTTTGTGACTGACGCCAAGCGATGTACTGTGAAGATGAGGATGTAAACATAATGTAGTGACACGTTATGATTATTCCATGCAACTTTAATCCCAGTATTATTTACCCTGCTCATTGCTAATCTAATTGATGTGTATCTACTCGTGTAAAACATCAACTAAAGGTTGTGTTTACATTACTTTTAATTCAAATACTTTTGTTTTTAATTATATTTTTATTAGAAGGTTTATTGGTTTATACAGAACCAAATCATTACTTACCCAAAACATGTTTAAGCATTTCGCTACACCCATAGTAACATCTGCTAAACACGTGTATGTGACCAATACAATTTGATTTGATGTACATGGTGTAAATGATGACATTGAATTGTTAAATTCCACTTCTCATGTATGGCTTACACCTGATTCCCAACGTTTAATCCTCTCTTATAATTCTCTTATAATACACAGAGAAAATGTTCTTATTTATTGGCATAACATAGTGATTTAGGGATTCTAACCACTAGCAGAGATGAAACCAAATAAGGCGTGGATTCAATCCGTATCGCATGAAGATCAGTGTCAAAATGTTAAGGTCATTTCTGATAGTACTGACGTTGTGCTGCATTTATCGTCGAATGCAGTCTCTGCGACCGCGGGAACATTGCCTTTTAATTGTCAATCGTGCTATAAACAGGATCTTCAACTGTACGGTTTGAATAAAGCCCTAATTTAATGGAGCCGTTCAATATCTTCTCACCATCTGACAACGTTGGTATGAGCCAGGTCCTTCTCACCATTCCTTTCAGTTGCCTCGTCCACCCTCTGTCGTCTCCACAACCTCCTTCAACGTTACTTTTCCTTTAAAAGACTTTGTCTTTGAATGTTTCAACTTCCGCATCTATTTGCATCTGATCTGACTTTTTTTTTTTTTTGGTATTTTCTTCAAGGACAGTTGAAGTCTTCCTGCTGCCAAGAACTGTCAGAGATTTCGCATCGCGGTTTCAAAGGTGAGAGGACACCAATTAGAATGCCATCCCCGGCCATGAGCCAGTGGCACAGCTTGCCACAGGAAGTGGGATGCCTGACTTCCTGCAAGGGGTCACAGCTGTTGGTGGAGTGGCTGAGAGCCTGCCACTGCCAACCAATACGTGAACCGTTTAGCGTCGAAGCAGGGTGAGGAAGCAGGGTGACACTCATTTGAATCGCAAAGAAGGGGAAAAAATGTGTCTCAATGTCACCAATAAATTTACATGATTTCATAACATCTGCCACAGGACTTTGGTGGAATTAGAGGAGCACGTAGATGTCAAAAGAGTTCAGGGGCACAACTGGAAGTGTTGAGCACTTGGCAGCAAAAGTTTATCTTGACTCTCATTCACAGTGGAAGTATCCTCAGAAGCAGCACTAGTTCATATGATACCGAGGCAGAACATGCAATATTTGATAAGTGCCCTTTTGTAGAGAATCTGTTCATCTATATATTCTTTTTGTTATATATATATATATATATAAAGAACAACAAGTAGTGCTGAGCAATTAGATATTTTTGAGGTCTGTTCGATTTCGGGTTTGATGAATAAATTTCAAAAAAATAAATCACTGATTTTTTGGTTTTGATTTGTCTTATTTTTTAAACGTGCATTATGTAGGTAAAAGTGTCATGATGGCAGTGACTGTCCATTGTTGCTTATCATTTATTAACCGTCATTGATTCACATTACTTTCATATATTTCAGTCGTCGTGTACATTACATTTGTTTTATTTGATGACTTTATGATTTGATTCCAAGTCGTCATCTCATATTTATATGAAGATGTTGCCTGCGCTGTCTGACAGAAATCACTATTTTGTTGTTCTTCAAAGTAAATAAGTCATACATTTATGACTTCTGAATAGATATCAAACACTTAGATCTTGGTAGAGATTCCTCCCAAAGCAACAGCTGCTCACCATATCCCCTCACCCATATCCCCTCACCCATATCCCCTCACCCATATCCCCTCACCCATATCTCCTCACCCATATCCCCTCACCCATATCCCCTCAACAATATCCCCTCACCATATCCCCTCACCATATCCCCTCACCCATATCCCCTCACCCATATCCCCTCACCCATATCCCCTCACCCATATCTCCTCACCCATATCCCCTCACCCATATCTCCTCACCCATATCCCCTCACCCATATCCCCTCACCCATATCCCCTTACCCATATCTCCTCACCCATATCCCCTCAACAATATCCCCTCACCCATATCTCCTCACCCATATCCCCTCACCCATATCCCCTCACCCATATCCCCTCACCCATATCCCCTCACCATATCCCCTCACCCATATCCCCACACCCATATCCCCTCACCCATATCCCCTCACCCATATCCCCTCACCCATATCCCCTCACCCATATCCCCTCACCATATCTCCTCACCCATATCCCCTCAACAATATCCCCTCACCCATATCCCCTCACCCATATCTCCTCACCCATATCCCCTCACCCATATCCCCTCACCCATATCCCCTCACCATATCCCCTCACCCATATCCCCTCACCCATATCCCCTCACCATATCCCCTCACCCATATCCTCTCACCCATATTTCCTCACCCATATCCCCTCACCCATATCCCTCACCATCCCACATTATTTAGTCTCTTCCGTAGGAGCTATAAAAAAACACACAGACCGGCATTGTAGTAAAGTAGCACGTTTTTTTGTGCTAAACTATGTAAAATATTAACCTGTTGGAAACTACAACTCCTTACAACAAGAAACAGTTTGGCCTGGATCTGATTTGTCTCTAGAGAAACTGTGCGATGAGCGCATTGAGTTCACAAAAAAACAAAAAATTCAACTAACATCGGTCAGTTAGTTATTTAAAAAATGAAAAATAACTGACATTTCAATTAATCGCACAGCACTAGCACATTATCGTTTGAAATGTTGCTAAATGTAAACTTGTTCTTCAAGATAATGAAAAATAACTTTTTGTATGTTTATTAAGGCATTTGTGTCTGGACGTGATAATCTTTACCTGAGGTAAAGAACCACTGGAAGTGTGTCAGGGATGAAGACAGTGTGGGATTGGCTCCTGCTATGAGCAGCTGTCTGACTATGCCCATATATGGCTCAACCCAATTACGTTTTACTGATCTTCAGTCACTCTGCTGCCACACAGTCAAAACCATTAATCTCTCTGGCTGAGTGCTTGGCCATGTGTTAACAGCCTGGCCGCACCTCACTGTTCACCTGTCTGACCATCTCACACAAAACCATGCCAATCCTCCTGACTTACAGTGCATTTGGAAAGTATTCAGACCCCTTGACTTTTTCCACATTTTGTTACTTTACAGCCTTATTCTAAAATTGATTACATTGTTGTTGTTTTTACTCATCAATCTACACACAATACACCATAATGACAAAGCAAAACTGTTTTTGGGACATTTTTGCAAATGTGTTAAAAAAAAATTAAAAAAAATGAAATATCACATTTACATAAGTATTCAGACCCTTTACTCAGTACTTTGTTGAAGCCCCTTTGGCAGAGATTACAGCCTTGAGTGTTACTGGGTATAACGCTACAAGCTTGGCACACCTGGTATTTAGGGAGTTTCTCCCATTCTTCTCTGCAGATCCTCTCAAGCTCTGTCAGGTTGGATGGGGAACGTCGCTGCACAGCTATATTCAGGTCTCTCCAGAGATGTTAGATCGGGTTCAAGTCCAGGCTCTGGCTGGACTGCCCAAGGACATTTAGAGACTTGTCCCGAAACAACTCCTGTGTTGTCTTGGCTGTGTGCTTAGGGTCGTTGTCCTGTTGGAAGGTGAACCTTCTCCCTAGTCTGAGGTCCTGAGCGCTCTGGGGCAGGTTCTCATCATGGATCTCTCCGTACTTTGCTCCGTTCATCTTTCCCACGACCCTGACTAGTCTTCCAGAACCTGCTACTGAAGAACATCCCCACAGCGTGATGCTGCCACCACCATGCTTCACCGTAGGGATGGTGCCAGGTTTCCTCCAGACGTGACGCTTGGCATTCAGGCCAAAGAGTTCAATCTTGGTTTTATCAGAAACAGGAATCAAGGTAAGACCCAGATGCAGACATGTCAAATTGACAGTAGTTTAATTATCCAACAGGGGCAGGCAATATAGAGGTCAAGGCATGCAGGGGGCAGTAAACCAGAGATGGGGCAAAGGTACAGGTCAGCAGGCAAGCTCAGGGTCAGGGTACGCAGAGGTCAACAATCCAGAGGTGGGGCAAAGGTCGGCAGGCAGGATCAGGGTCAGGAGCAAGCAGAGTGGTCAGTCGGGTGGGCTCAGAGTCAGGGCAGGCAAGGGTCAAAAACCAGGCGGGAGAGAAAAAAGAGAGACTGGGAAAACCAGGAGCTGATAACAAAGACGCCCGGTTGACTCGACAAACAAGATGAACTGGCAACGGACAAACAGAGAACACAGGTATAATACACAGATGGGCGAAACCTGGAATGGGGTGGAGACAATCACAAGGACAGGTGAAACAGATAAGGGTGTCACAATCAGACCAGAGAATCTTGTTTCTCATGGTCTGAGAGTCCATTAGGTGCCTCTTGGCAAACTCCAAGCGGGCTGTCACGTGCCTTCTACTGAGGAGGAACATCCATCTGAGCACTCTACAAAAAAAAGGCCTTATTGGTGGAGTGCTACAGAGATGGTTGTCCTTCTGGAAGGTTCTCCCATGTCCACAAAAAAAACCTCTAGAGCTCTGTCACCTGCTTGACCAAAGCCCTTCTCCCTGATTGCTCAGTTTGGTCAGGTGGCCAGCACTAGGAAGATTCTATGTTGTTCCAATCTTCTTCCATTTAAGAATGATGGAGGCCACTGTGTTCTTGGGGACCTTCAATACTGCAGACATTTTTTGGGAGCCTTCCCTAGATCTGTGGCTCGACACAATCCTGTCTCGGATTCTTACGGACATTTACTTTGACCTCATGGCTTGGTTTTTGCTCTGAAATGCACTGTAAACTGTAGGACCCTATACAGACATGTGTGTGTATTTCCAAATCATGTCCAATCAATTGAATTTACTCTCAAAATGACAATTATTCATTGAGAAACAAATATACTTTATTTTTTTTAGTCGACGTCGAAGCTTAAATTATATTAAATTAAAATCGAAATTAGGTCTGGAAGAAAACAAACAAATTTAGATTTGAGTGTAATTCCTCTTTAATGAAATATGGTGTGCCATATAATGTGATGGTTCTGTACTGCTGCTGGCCTCAGACAAACCAGAACCCTCAGACACACAGCTAAAATGTCAAACCCTCTCCAGGGGGTTGATGCCAGTAGCAACACCTTCACACTGAAGGGGTTTAAGGTGTGTACTGGGTATGGCTGTGTGTGATCTTAATGTTTAAAGTAATTGTTGTAGGTTGTGCATAATCATTGTGGAAAATATTGTATTTTGTGAATTTACTACTTTGTGTTTACAGTGCCGTAACGTGAGTAGATACTATGACTTAACAGGGATATAACATGGTAGTGATATAACATGGTACTGTGACTAACATGGTACTGTGACTAACATAGTAGTGATATAACATGGTACTGTGACTAACATGGTAGTGATATAACATGGTACTGTGACTAACATAGTACTGTGACTAACATAGTAGTGATATAACATGGTACAGTGACTAACATGGTACTGTGACTAACATAGTAGTGATATAACATGGTACTGTGACTAACATGGTACTGTGACTAACATAGTACTGTGACTAACATAGTAGTGATATAACATGGTACTGTGACTAACATAGTAGTGTGACTAACATGGTACAGTGACTAACACGGTACTGTGACTAGCATAGTAGTGATATAACATGGTACTGTGACTAACATGGTACTGTGACTAACATGGTACTGTGACTAACATAGTAGTGATATAACATGGTACTGTGATATAACATGGTACTGATATAACATGGTACTGTGACTAACATAGTAGTGATATAACATGGTACTGTGACTAACATGGTACTGTGACTAACATGGTACAGTGACTAACATAGTAGTGATATAACATGGTACTGTGACTAACATAGTAGTGATATAACATGGTACTGTGACTAACATGGTACAGTGACTAACATGGTACTGTGACTAACATGGTAGTGATATAACATGGTACAGTGACTAACATAGTAGTGATATAACATGGTACTGTGACTAACATAGTAGTGATATAACATGGTACTGTGACTAACATGGTACTGTGACTAACATGGTACTGTGACTAACATAGTAGTGATATAACATGGTACTGTGACTTACATGGTACTGTGACTAACATGGTACTGTGACTAACATAGTAGTGTGACTAACATAGTAGTGATATAACATGGTACTGTGACTAACATAGTAGTGTGACTAACATAGTAGTGATATAACATGGTACAGTGACTAACACGGTACTGTGACTAACATGGTACTGTGACTAACATAGTAGTGATATAACATGGTACTGTGACTAACATGGTACTGTGACTAACATAGTAGTGATGACTAACATAGTAGTGATATAACATGGTACTGTGACTAACATGGTAGTGATATAACATGGTACTGTGACTAACATGGTACTGTGACTAACATGGTACTGTGACTAACATAGTAGTGATATAACATGGTACTGTGACTAACATGGTACTGTGACTAACATGGTACTGTGACTAACATAGTAGTGATATAACATGGTACTGTGACTAACATGGTACTGTGACTAACATAGTAGTGTGACTAACATAGTAGTGATATAACATGGTACTGTGACTAACATGGTAGTGATATAACATGGTACTGTGACTAACATGGTACTGTGACTAACATGGTACAGTGACTAACATGGTACAGTGACTAACATAGTAGTGATATAACATGGTACTGTGACTAACATAGTAGTGCTATAACATGGTACTGTGACTAACATGGTAGTGATATAACATGGTACTGTGATATAACATGGTAGTGATATATCATGGTAGTGATATAACATGGTACTGTGATATAACATGGTACTGTGACTAACATGGTACTGTGACTAACATGGTACTGTGACTAACATGGTACTGTGACTAACATGGTACAGTGACTAACATAGTAGTGATATAACATGGTACTGTGACTAACATAGTAGTGATATAACATGGTACTGTGACTAACATGGTACTGTGACTAACATGGTACATTGACTAACATAGTAGTGATATAACATGGTACTGTGACTAACATAGTAGTGATATAACATGGTACTGTGACCAACATGGTAGTGATATAACATGGTAGTGTGACTAACATGGTACTGTGACTAACATGGTAGTGATATATCATGGTAGTGATATAGCATGGTACTGTGACTAACATGGTACTGTGACTAACATAGTAGTGATATAACATGGTACTGTGACTAACATAGTAGTGATATAACATGGTACTGTGACTAACATGGTAGTGATATAACATGGTACTGTGACTAACATAGTAGTGATATAGCATGGTACTGTGACTAACATAGTAGTGATATAACATGGTACTGTGACTAACATAGTAGTGATATAACATGGTACTGTGACTAACATAGTAGTGATATAACATGGTACTGTGACTAACATGGTAGTGATATAACATGGTAGTGTGACTAACATGGTACTGTGACTAACATAGTAGTGATATAACATGGCACTGTGACTAACATAGTAGCGATATAACATGGTACTGTGACTAACATGGTAGTGATATAACATGGTAGTGTGACTAACATGGTACTGTGACTAACATAGTAGTGATATAACATAGTAGTGATATGTCATGGTACTGTGACTAACATAGTAGTGATATATCATGGTACTGTGACTAACATAGTAGTGATATAACATGGTAGTGTGACTAACATGGTAGTGATATAACATGGCACTGTGACTAACATGGTACTGTGACTAACATAGTAGTGATATAACATAGTAGTGATATAACATGGTACTGTGACTAACATAGTAGTGATATAACATTGTACTGTGACTAACATGGTACTGTGACTAACATAGTAGTGATATAACATAGTAGTGATATAACATTGTACTGTGACTAACATAGTAGTGATATAACATGGTACTGTGACTAACATGGTACTGGACACAGCCCTTAGCCGTGGTATATTGGCCATATACCACAAACCCCCGAGGTTCCTTATTGCTGTTATAAACTGGTTACCAATGTAATTAGAGCAGTAAAAATACATGTTTTGTCATACCCGTGGTACACGGTCCGATGTCAGCCAATCAGCATTTAGGGCTTTAACGACCAAGCTTATGATGTGATAACAGATACAATGACTTAACATAATTAATTTGGAGGTAAATGAATTTAAATGATAGTAATTGATACATAAAATGAGATTGTACCTCAAACAGTGGCATTGTGCTGTCCTGTCTGTTGTTGTCTCTAGTGTGTGATCAGTACTGTACATTTCTGTTGTTGTCTCTTGTGTGTGATCAGTACTGTGAACTTCTGTTATTGTCTCTAGTGTGTGATCTTTAAACAGGAGACAGTTTGCGTTATGTGGCATTAGTAAAGGAATTAGGAAACATGATTTATGCTTGCAAGACATTCTTCATTTGAGCAAATGAGTTTCTGTTCCCGTGCCGAACAATCTCAGAGAACAAAAAGGCCTCACTAAATCTGAAACTGTGGGACCCTATTATTCAGAGTCTGATTAAGCCACTGCTCCTAAATTAACATTAGATTTGAGTCCCAAATGGCACCCTATTCCCTATATAGTACACTGCCTTTGACCTATCAAAAGTAGTGCACTATATAGGGAATAGGGTGCTATTTGGGAAAGAGACTAGGGCTGGTTCTCTATTGATTCTACTGCGTTATCACTGTTAATCACACTGCTAGCCAGCCAATCAGGGTGGTAATAACTAAATCATGACTTTTTAGTTTCATTGATGCCTTTGATTGAGACAAAAACAAAAAGGAATCTCCGGAGGTATCGATCTGTGTTTGAAATAAATCTGTTGGAATTCATCTTTTTGCTGCCTGGCGCTCCAGGCTACTAGTTTCAGTGATGTGCTACTGAATCACCTGGTGTGTCCCCGAACGGCACTCTATTCCCTATATAGCTGCTACGGCCTGGTGAAAAGGTAGTGCACTATTAAGAAATAGGGTGCCATTTGGAACGCAAACACCTTCCCTCTCCGTCATGGCTCACTTGAACAATGGTCTTAGTACAACACTGGTTCAGGAAGAAGGACAGGTTACGGCTGGTTCAGGAAGATGGACAGGTTACTGCTGGTTAAACTGCTGGTTAAACTGCTGGTTCAGGAAGATGGACAGGTTACTGCTGGTTAAACTGCTGGTTAAACTGCTGGTTCAGGAAGAAGGACAGGTTACGGATGGTTAAACTGCTGGTTAAACTGCTGGTTCAGGAAGATGGACAGGTTACTGCTGGTTCAGGAAGATGGACAGGTTACTGCTGGTTCAGGAAGATGGACAGGTTACTGCTGGTTAAACTGCTGGTTCAGGAAGATGGACAGGTTACGGCTGGTTCAGGAAGATGGACAGGTTACTGCTGGTTCAGGAAGAAGGACAGGTTACTGCTGGTTCAGGAAGAAGGACAGGTTATGGTTAAACTGCTGGTTAAACTGCTGGTTCAATGATGTGCTACTGAAGAAGGACAGGTTACGGATGGTTAAACTGCTGGTTAAACTGCTGGTTAAACTGCTGGTTCAGGAAGATGGACAGGTTACTGCTGGTTCAGGAAGATGGACAGGTTACGGCTGGTTCAGGAAGAAGGACAGGTTACTGATGGTTCAGGAAGAAGGACAGGTTACTGCTGGTTCAGGAAGAAGGACAGGTTACGGATGGTTAAACTGCTGGTTAAACTGCTGGTTCAGGAAGAAGGACAGGTTACGGATGGTTAAACTGCTGGTTAAACTGCTGGTTCAGGAAGAAGGACAGGTTACGGATGGTTAAACTGCTGGTTAAACTGCTGGTTAAACTGCTGGTTCAGGAAGATGGACAGGTTACTGCTGGTTCAGGAAGATGGACAGGTTACGGCTGGTTCAGGAAGAAGGACAGGTTACTGATGGTTCAGGAAGATGGACAGGTTACGGCTGGTTCAGGAAGATGGACAGGTTACTGCTGGTTCAGGAAGATGGACAGGTTACGGCTGGTTCAGGAAGATGGACAGGTTACGGGTGGGTTACTCTGGTAACTGAAGATGGACAGGTTACTCTGGTTACTGAAGATGGACAGGTTACAGGCAGGTTACTCTGGTTACTGAAGATGGACAGGTTACTCTGGTTACTGAAGATGGACAGGTTACTCTGGTTACTGAAGATGGACAGGTTACGGGTGGGTTACTCTGGTTACTGAAGATGGACAGGTTACGGGTGGGTTACTCTGGTTACTGAAGATGGGTAGGTTACGGGTAGGTTACTCTGGTTACTGAAGATGGACAGGTTACGGGTGGGTTACTCTGGTTACTGAAGATGGGTAGGTTACTCTGGTTACTGAAGATGGACAGGTTACTCTGGTTACTGAAGATGGACAGGTTACTCTGGTTACTGAAGATGGACAGGTTACTCTGGTTACTGAAGATGGACAGGTTACTCTGGTTACTGAAGATGGACAGGTTACAGGTAGGTTACTCTGGGATGGGTTACTCTGGTTACTGAAGATGGACAGGTTACAGGTAGGTTACTCTGGTTACTGAAGATGGACAGGTTACTCTGGTTACTGAAGATGGACAGGTTACGGGTGGGTTACTCTGGTTACTGAAGATGGGTAGGTTACTCTGGTTACTGAAGATGGACAGGTTACTCTGGTTACTGAAGATGGACAGGTTACTCTGGTTACTGAAGATGGACAGGTTACGGGTAGGTTACTCTGGTTACTGAAGATGGACAGGTTACTCTGGTTACTGAAGATGGACAGGTTACTCTGGTTACTGAAGATGGACAGGTTACTCTGGTTACTGAAGATGGACAGGTTACTCTGGTTACTGAAGATGGACAGGTTACTCTGGTTACTGAAGATGGACAGGTTACAGGTAGGTTACTCTGGTTACTGAAGATGGGCAGGTTACTCTGGTTACTGAAGATGGACAGGTTACTCTGGTTACTGAAGATGGACAGGTTACAGGTTACTCTGGTTACTGAAGATGGACAGGTTACTCTGGTTACTGAAGATGGACAGGTTACAGGTAGGTTACTCTGGTTACTGAAGATGGGCAGGTTACTCTGGTTACTGAAGATGGACAGGTTGCAGGTAGGTTACTCTGGTTACTGAAGATGGACAGGTTACAGGTAGGTTACTCTGGTTACTGAAGATGGACAGGTTACAGGTAGGTTACTCTGGTTACTGAAGATGGACAGGTTACTCTGGTTACTGAAGATGGACAGGTTACACTGGTTACTGAAGATGGACAGGTTACTCTGGTTACTGAAGATGGACAGGTTACTCTGGTTACTGAAGATGGACAGGTTACTCTGGTTACTGAAGATGGACAGGTTACTCTGGTTACTGAAGATGGACAGGTTACAGGCAGGTTACTCTGGTTACTGAAGATGGACAGGTTACGGGTGGGTTACTCTGGTTACTGAAGATGGACAGGTTACAGGTAGGTTACTCTGGTTACTGAAGATGGACAGGTTACGGGTGGGTTACTCTGGTTACTGAAGATGGACAGGTTACAGGTAGGTTACTCTGGTTACTGAAGATGGACAGGTTACTCTGGTTACTGAAGATGGACAGGTTACTCTGGTTACTGAAGATGGACAGGTTACGGGTGGGTTACTCTGGTTACTGAAGATGGACAGGTTACAGGTAGGTTACTCTGGTTACTGAAGATGGACAGGTTACTCTGGTTACTGAAGATGGACAGGTTACTCTGGTTACTGAAGATGGACAGGTTACGGGTGAGTTACGGTGGTCGTAGTTCATGGGCTGGGAGCAGAGGTACAAATGTGGTCATAATATGCCCGAGGGGACATACTGCAGTACATTCGGAAAGTATTCAGACCCCTTTAACTTTTCCACAATTTGTTACGTTACAGGCCTATTTTAAAATGGATTAAATATTGTTTTCCCTCATCAATCTACACACAATACGCCATAATGACAAAGCAAAAACAGCTTTTTAGAAATGTTTGCACATTTATTAAATATTAAAAAACTGCATTTATTTACAGAATAGTTCAAACGCTTTGATATGAGACTCGAAATTGAACTCAGTGGCATCCTGTTTCCATTGATTATCCTTGAGCTGTTTCTACAACTTGATTGAAATCCACTTGTCGTAAAATGAATTGATTGAACATGATTTGGAAATGCACACACCTATCTATATAAGGTCCCACAGTTGACAGTGCATTTCAGAGGAAAAACCAAGCCATGAGGTCGAAGGAATTGTCTGAAGAGCTCTGAGACAGGATTGTGTCGAAGCACAGATAAGGGGATGGGAAACCAAAGAATGTCTGTAGTGTTGAAGGTCCCAAAGAACACAGTGGCCTCCATCATTCTTAAATGGAACCACCAAGACTCTTCCTAGATCTAGCCGTACGGCTAAACTGAGTAATCAGGGGAGAAGGGCTTTGGTCAAGGAGGTGACCAAGGACCCGTTGGTCACTCTGACAGAGCTCTAGAGTTCTTCTGTGGACATGGGAGAACCTTCCAGAAGGACAACCATCTCTGCAGCACTCTACCAATCAGGCCTTTATTGTTGAGTGGTCAGACGGAAGGCACTCCACAGTAAAATGCACATGACAGCCCACTTGGAGTTTGCCAAAAGGCACCTAATGGACTCTCTGACCATGAGAGTTTGTCTGTCTGTCTGTCTGTCTGTCTGTCTGTCTGTCTGTCTGTCTGTCTGTCTGTCTGTCTGTCTGTCTGTCTGTCTGTCTGTCTGTCTGTCTGTCTGTGTGTGTGTGTGTGTGTGTGTGTGTGTGTGTGTTTTAAGTTGGTCCTAGAGGATCGTTAGTGCAGTGCTTCAGAAGGGCCTCTGCCTGTTGCTGTTGGCACCATCTGCTTTGAGAGGCCAATCCATCTCTCCTGGGCTGCCATTTAACAAGACATGGGGGATTAGAGGTGATGAGTTCCCAAGATGGAGGACTTCATCATACAATCTTATATCTCCAAAGAGCTTAATAAAGGCACTAACTACATTCAATAACTGACAGAAAAGCGCAGTTATAGAAGTATTTATTTCAAGCACTTTATATTAAAAAAAACAATTATAATTCAATTTATGAATGAAACCTGTTCTATCAAAATGACAATATTCTTGATGTTATGAAATATTTACACTACTGTTCCGAAGTGTGGGGTCACTTAGAAATGTCCTTGTTTTGGAAAGAAAATCATATTTTGTCCATTAAAGTAACATCAAATTGATGAGAAATACAGTGTAGACATTGTTAATGTTGTCAATGTGTAACGATGTGCGCTGAGAGTCGGGAAGCAAGTTCCAGTGAGTGAGTGTTTTTCTAAATAAATGCAACATAAAACAAAACAAACAGCACAAACAACGCACGACTAAACACTGAAACAGAAACAATAACCCCTGGGGAAGGAACCAAATGGAGTGACATATATAGGGAAGGTAATCAGGGAAGTGATGGAGTCCAGGTTAGTCTGAGGATGCGCAGGTGCGTGTAACGATGGTGACAGGTGTGTGTAACGATGGTGACAGTTGCGTGTAACTATGGTGACAGGTGTGCGCCATAATGAGCAGCCTGGTGACCTAGAGGCCGGAGAGGGAGCACACGCTAAAAAATTACTATAGGAAACGCTGAAAACGTTTGATTTTTAATGGAATATCTACATCAGTTTGTGGGTTCAATTACAGGCTCAAAATGGCTAGAGACGAAGAACTTTCTTCTGAAACTCATGTCTATTCTTGTTCTGAAAAATGAAGGCTATTCCATGTGAGAAATTGTCAAGGAACTGAAGATCTCGTACAACGCTGTGTACTACTCCCTTCACAGAACAGTGCAAACTGGCAGCTTCATTAAATAGTATCACCAAAACACCAGTCTCAACATCAACAGTGAAGAGACGACTTCGGGATGCTGGCCTTCTGGGCAGAGTTGCAAAGAAAAAGCCATATCTCAGACTGGCCAATAAAAAGAAAAGATTAAGATGGGCAAAAGAACACAGACGCTGGACAGAAGAACCCTGCCTAGAGGGCCAGCATCCTGGAGTTGCCCCATTCGCTGTTCATGTCGAGCCTGGTGTTTTGCGGGTACTATTTAATGAAGCTGCCAGTTGAGGACTTGTGAGGCGTCTGTTTCTCAAACTAGACACTCTAATATACTTGTCCTCTTGCTCAGTTGTGCACCAGGGCCTCCCACTCCTCTTTCTATTCTGGTTAGTGCCAGTTTGTGCTGTTCTGTGAAGGGAGTAGCACAGAGTGTTGTATGAGATCTTCAGTTTCTTGGCAATTTCTTGCATGGAATAACCTTCATCTCTCAGAACAAGAATAAACTGACGAGTTTCAGAAGAAAGTTATTTATTTCTAGCCATTTTGAGCCTGTAATTGAACCCACAAACTGATGCTCCAGATACTCAACTAGTCTGAAGAAGGACAGTTTTATTGCTTCTTTAATCAGGACAACAGTTTTCAGCAGTGCTAACATAATTGCAAAAGGGTTTTCTAATGATCAATTAGTCTTTTAAAATTATATTATTGGATTAGCTAACACAATGTGTCATTGGAACACAAGAGTGATGGTTGCTGAAAATGGGCCTATGTAGATATTCCATTAAAAATCTGCCGTTTCAAGCTACAATAGTCATTTACAACAATAACAATGTCTACACTGTATTTCTGATCAATTTGATGTGATTTTAATGGACAAAAAAATGTGCTTTTCATTCAAAAACAAGGACATTTCTACGTTAACCAAACTTTTGAACGGTTGTGTATATTGTTTTTATACTGTAGCTGCTACAATTTAAGTAATTCTGCTTGAATGGCCCGCACTCATTGACACAGCAGTATATGCTAAATCGTTCCATTTTGAAATACAGTAATTTCTGACCGACTTGTTTTCAACAGCACTAGCTTGTGTACAGTTGTTGTACAGTAAATAACACAGGCCAACAGTGATGCTGGTAGTAGAGGATTGTTATAGCGAAGGGACAAAGCAGAGGGATGTGAGGAGTTAAAGAGATTCTTTCATCCACTCTTTGAATTGAAGACTGTTTTTAAATGTCTCTGGTCTTTTTCCAAACTGCTCCTAGCCCCAAGCACAGACCCTAACAAGCATGATGCTTTGACAATTGACTTGTGATACATGCCAAATGTACAGCCTGATTATTACCATTCACACACAGAAGCTATTTGGTAGGTCGAAGAAGAAAAAAAATCAGGATATTAGGTTTTTCAAATACATTTTCTCATCCTTATTTTAACCAACAATCTTCTTTTTTTTGTGGACTGTCCAGAGAGACCTACATGTGTGTGTTTAATGAGTAACCAGCTGATCTTTGATCCTAATGGCACAATTCCTTATGATCCTTTATGCACAGCTTTGCAGTGGGATCAAAGAAACACAGTTTTGCCAAGGGAAATAAAAACATGTATTAAATATGAGTTTGCCTTGAACGATATATTAACAGGGTGAAAATCATCCAATTTATTCAATTGATAAGTCGGGCAATGCCTGTAGTTCACCGACCATTTTCATCATTCAAAAGCATAACTGCTCCAATAACTACTAAACTAATAGTTCTTTGTGCCAGAGAGAAAATATAACTTTTCTAGCCCTAATGAGATATTTTCTACGTAAAAGTCCACCCAGGGCACGAGTGGGCTCAAATCTTCATCATTTGTAGGCTGTTCTGTTCCAACCCTTGGGGGGGGGGATGTCTTGTCTTTGACCACTATGAGATGATGAATGTATGGTTTAATATAAATGACCACCATCTGGCAATAAATTATCTGATTACTTTTATCTCCTTGTACAACCGGCATACAGTCTGTAACCTACAGTATATCTCATAGACAAGCAACATCAATAAAGATAAACATCTAGGCTTGAGAAGGAACAAACTAACCAATGAATAACTCTATAAAACACAGGTGTTGCTGCTGTATGAAAACAGGAGATTAGGGTGTTATCAGTGCACTAGCTACCTGACAGATGAAAGCAGGAGATCAAGATGTTTTCAGTGCACTAGCTACCTGACAAATGAAAGCAGGAGATCAAGATGTTTTCAGTGCACTAGCTACCTGACAGATGAAAGCAGGAGATCAAGACGTTTTCAGTGCACTAGCTACCTGACAAATGAAAGCAGGAGATCAAGACGTTTTCAGTGCACTAGCTACCTGACAGATGAAAGCAGGAGATCAAGACGTTTTCAGTGCACTAGCTACCTGACAGATGAAAGCAGGAGATCAAGACGTTTTCAGTGCACTAGCTACCTGACAGATGAAAGCAGGAGATCAAGACGTTTTCAGTTTACTAGCTACCTGACAGATGAAAGCAGGAGATCAAGATGTTTTCAGTGCACTAGCTACCTGACAGATGAAAGCAGGAGATCAAGACGTTTTCAGTGCACTAGCTACCTGACAGATGAAAGCAGGAGATCAAGACACTAGTTTGAAAGCAGGAGATCAAGATGTTTTCAGTGCACTAGCTACCTGACAGATGAAAGCAGGAGATCAAGACGTTTTCAGTGCACTAGCTACCTGACAGATGAAAACATGAGATCAAGACGTTTTCAGTGCACTAGCTACCTGACAGATGAAAGCAGGAGATTTTTTCATGAAAACATGAGATCAAGATGTTTTCAGTGCACTAGCTACCTGACAGATGAAAGCAGGAGATCAAGACGTTTTCAGTGCACTAGCTACCTGACAAATGAAAACAGGAGATCAAGACGTTTTCAGTGCACTAGCTACCTGACAGATGAAAACATGAGATCAAGATGTTTTCAGTGCACTAGCTACCTGACAGATGAAAGCAGGAGATCAAGACGTTTTCAGTGCACTAGCTACCTGACAGATGAAAGCAGGAGATCAAGATGTTTTCAGTGCACTAGCTACCTGACAGATGAAAGCAGGAGATCAAGATGTTTTCAGTGCACTAGCTACCTGACAAATGAAAGCAGGAGATCAAGACGTTTTCAATGCACTAGCTACCTGACAAATGAAAACAGGAGATCAAGACGTTTTCAGTGCACTAGCTACCTGACAGATGAAAACATGAGATCAAGCTACCTGACAGATTTTTTCAGTGCACTAGCTACCTGACAGATGAAAACATGAGATCAAGATGTTTTCAGTGCACTAGCTACCTGACAGATGAAAGCAGGAGATCAAGACGTTTTCAGTGCACTAGCTACCTGACAAATGAAAACAGGAGATCAAGACGTTTTCAGTGCACTAGCTACCTGACAGATGAAAACATGAGATCAAGATGTTTTCAGTGCACTAGCTACCTGACAAATGAAAACAGGAGATTAGGGTGTTATCAGGATGCTAGCTAGCTATCTATTGTGTTTCATGGTGCAGGATTCAGACTTCAATTTATGACGAGTTAAATCTGATGTTTGCGATTTATCTAATTTGGTTTGGTGGCAAGAAGCTGCAAAGGCAGACAGCTGGGAAACTCTGTATGATACTCTTTACATAAATTCAAAAACAGATGCACTGGAATGAATAAAACACAAATTTTCTATGGTCATACAATTTCTAACAATTGATAAACTTTTAATCGTGACCTTATTGAAGAAGGAGGGCTGGATCTGAATTCACCGAGCCCAAAGGTCCCTGTCTGGACGCACTTTTGGGATTGAGACTATTTATCATCCTTTTCATCAGTTCAGAATGTGCTTTTAATTTATTAAACCTCGTATTCTCACATGGAAGATTCCCTCACAGGTCCTAGGTCTGTCCCCCATAAGAACTTTATTAGACTAGCAGTCTCATGTTGAAGATTCCCTCACAGGTCCTAGGCCTGTCCCTCATTAGAAGTGAAATGACTGTAAGTTGTGAAACTGGGTATTTGACAACTAGCAACATGAAGTCACCAAAAGCTAACGTAAACATCATTACTTAAGGATCTCCTCAAGTTGTTACAGAAAACAATATATTAAGATACAGTGCCTTCGGAAAGTATTCAGACTCGTTCTAAAATGGATTCAATATAAAACAAATTGTCAGCAATCCACACAAAATGCCCCATATAAACAAAAACAGAAATACTTTACTTACATAAATATTCAAACACTTTGTTATGAGACTCTAAATTGAGCTCAGGTGGATCCTGTTTCTTGATTGGAGTCCACCTGTGGTAAATTCAATAGTTTGGACATGTTTTTTTACATTTATTTAACTAGGCAAGTCAGTTAAGAACAAATTCTTATTTTCAATGACGGCCTAGGAACAGTGGGTTAACTGCCTGTTCAGGGGCAGAACGACAGATTTGTACCTTGTCAGCTCAGGGGTTTGAACTTGACACCTTCCGGTTACTCGTCCAACACTCTAGCCACTAGGCTACCCTGCCGCCTCTACACTCTAACCACTAGGCTACCCTGCCGCCCCATGCTTTTGGAGAGGCACACACCTGTAAGGTCCGTCAGTTGACAGTGCATGTCAGAGCAAAAAGCAAGCCATGAGGTCAAAGGAATTGTCCGTAGAGCTCCGAGGCAGAATTGTGTCGAGGCACAGATCTGGGGAAGGGTTCCAAAAAATGCCTGCAGCATTGAAGGTCCCCAAGAACACAATGGCCTCCATCATTCTTAAATGGAAGAAGTTATGAACCACCAAAACTCTTCATAGAGCTGGTCTCCCTGCCAAACTGAGCAATTGGGGGAGATGCCCAAGATCCTGGTCACCAAGATCCCGATGGTCACTCTGACAGAGCTCTAGAGTTCCTCTGTGGGGATGGGATAACCTTCCAGAAGGACAACCATCTCTGCAGCACTCCACCAATCAGGCCTTCATGGTAGTGGCTAGACGGAAGCGACTTCTTAGTAAAAGGCATATGACGGCACGCTTGGAGTTTGCCAAAAGGCACCTAAAGACTCCTGACCATGAGAAACAAGAATCTCTCTTCTGATGTAACCAAGCTTGAACTATTTGGCCTGAATGCCAAGTGGCATGTCTGGAGGAAACCTGGCAACATCCCTATGGTGAAGCATAGCGGTGGCAACAGCATGCTGTGGGGATGTTTTTTAGCAGCAGGGACTGGGAGACAAGTCAAAATCGATGCAAAGATGAAAGGAGAAAAGTACAGAGTGATCCTTGATGAAAACCTGCTCCAGAGCGTTCAGGACCGAAGGTTAACCTTCCAACAGGACAAAAAGTCTAAGCACACAGTCAAGACATCACAGGAGTGGTTTCGGGACAAGTCTCTGAATGCCCTTGAGTGCTCAGCCAGAGCCCGGACTTGAACTCAATCGAACATCTCTGCAGAGACTTGAAAATGGCTGTGCAGCAATTCTCCAAATCTGACAGAGCTTGACAGGATCTCCAGAGAAGAATGGGAGAAACTCCCCAAACGCAGCTGTAACTTGTAGCGTTATACCCAAGAAGAATCAATGTTGTAATCACTGCCATAGGTTCTTCAACAAAATACCGAGTAAAGGGTCTTAATACAGTGCCTTGCAAAATTATTAACCCCTTTGGCGTTTTTCCTATTTTGTTGCATTACAACCTGTGATTTAAATAGATTTTTATTTGGATTTCATGTAATGGACATACACAAAATAGTCAAAATTGGTGAAGTGAAATATAAAAAATAACTTCTTTCAAAAAATTCTCAAAAGTAAAAAACGGAAAAGTGGTGCTTGTATATCTGTATTCACCCCCTTTGCTGTGAAGCCCCAAAAATAAGATCTGGTGCAACCAATTACCTTCAGAAGTCACATAATTACTTAAATAAAGTCCACCTGTGTGCAATCTAAGTGTCACTTGATCTCAGTATATATATATACACCTGTTCTGAAAGGCCCCAGAGTCTGCAACACCATTAAGCAAGGACCCCACCAAGCAAGCGGCACCATGAAGACCAAGGAGCTCTCCAAACAGGTCAGGGACAAAGTTGTGGAGAAGTACAGATCAGGGTTGGGCTATAAAAAATATCAGAAACTTTGAACATCCCATGGAGCACCATTAAATCTATTATTAAAATATGGAAAGAATACGGCCCCACAACAAACCTGCCAAGAGAGGGCTGCCCACCAAACTCACAGACCAGGCAAGGAGGGCCTTAATCAGAGAGGCAACAAAGAGACCAATGATAACCCCGAAGGAGATGCAAAGCTCCACAGCGGAGATTGGAGTATTTTTATTTATTTATCCGTTAATTTACCATGTAAATTGACTGAGAACACATTCTCATTTGCAGCAACAACCTGGGGAATAGCTACAGGGGAGAGGAGGGGGATGAATGAGCCAATTGTAAATGGGATTATTAGGTGACCGTGATGGTTTGATGGCCAGATTGGGAATTTAGCCAGGACACCGGGGTTAACACCCCTACTCTTACGATAAGTGCCATGGGATCTTTAATGATCGCAGAGAGACAGGACACCTGTTTAACATCCCACCCGAAAGACGGCACCCTACACAGGGCAGTGTCCCCAATCACTGCCCTTGGGCATTGGGATATTTTTTAGACCAGAGGAAAGAGTGTCTCCAACTGGCCTTCCAACATCACTTCCAGGAGCATCTGGTCTCCCATCCAGGGACTGACCAGAACCAACCCTGCTTAGCTTCAGAAGCAAGACAGCTGTGGTATGCAGGGTGGTATATCTGTCCATAGGACTTTAAGCCATGTAACTCCACAGAGCTGGGCTTTACGGAAGAGTGGCCAGACAAAAATAAGCAAAAATGTTTGGTATTCACCAAATGGTATGTGGGAGACTCCCCAAACATATGGAAGAAGGTACTCTGGTCAGATGAGACTAAAATTGAGCTTTTTGGCCATCAAGGAAAACGCTATGTCTGGCGCAAACCCAACACCTCTCATCGCCCGAGAACACCGAACACCGTCGGTAGACAGCTGGAACACCTCCCATCACCCAGAGAACACCATCCCCACAGTGAACCATGGTGGTGGCAGCATCATGCTTTCGGGATGTTTTTCATCGGCAGGGACTGGGAAACTGGTTAGAATTTAAGGATTAATGGATGGCGCTAAATACAGGGAACTTCTGGAGGGAAACCTGGTTCACTCTTCCAGAGACTTGAGGTTCCCCTTCCAGTAGGACAATGACACTAAGCATACTGCTAAATCAACACTGTGGTTTAAGGGGAAACATTTAAATGTCTTGGAATGCCTAGTCAAAGCCCAGACCTAAATCCATTTGAAAATCTGTGGTATGACATAAAGTTTGCTGTACACCAGCAGAACCCATACAACTTGAAGGAGCTGGAGCAGTTTTGCCTTGAAGAATGGGCAAAAATCCCAGTGGCTAGATGTGCCAAGCTTATAGAGACATACCCCAAGAGACTTGCAGCTGTAATTGCTGCTGAAGGTGGTTCTACAAAGTATTGACTTTGGGGGGGTTGAATAGTTATGCAAACTCAAGTTTTCTGTTTTTCAGTCTTATTTCTCATTTGTGTAAATCAAATTAAACCCCCCCAAAAAATCTATTTTAATTCAAGGTTGTAAGGCAACAAAATAGGAAAAATGCCAAGGGGTGAATTATTTTGCAAGTCACTGTTATATATATATTTTATTTCACTTTAAATAAATTAGCTTCATTTAAAAAAAAAACAGTTTTTGCTTTATCATTAGGCGGTATTGTGTGTGTATATAGATATTGGGGGAAAAAATACATTTTAATACATTTTAGAATAAAGCTGTAACTTAACAAAATGTGGAAAAAGTCAAGGGGTCTGAATACTTTCCGAAGGCTCTGCATGTGCCCATAGAAAGTCTACACACCCTGTTGCTGACTTAAAATGAAATATAAAAAAAGATTAAATCATATTTTTTTCTGACAGATCTACCAACCTACTCCACATTTTCTAAGTGAAATAAAGTTATTTTAATAAATATCATAATAGTCTTCACCCTCTGAGGTAATACTTGGTGGAAGTACCTTTACAGCCATCAAAGCTGTGAATAATTTTCCTTACGATTCTACCAACTTTGCACAACTCTTAGGGCAACATACACTGAGTATACCAAACATTTGGTAACAACTTCTTTATATTGAGTAGACTTTACAAGGCATGGACTTTACAAGGTGTCGAAAGCGCTCCACAGGGATAGTGGCCCATGTTGACTCTAATGCTTCCCACAGTTGTGTCAAGTTGGCTGGATGAGCATTGGGTGGTGGACCGTTCTTGATACACACAAAAAAAACTGTTGAGTGTGAAAAACCCAGTAGCTTTGGAGTTCTTTACACAAACCGGTGTATCCCCTGTTCAAAAGCACTTCAATATTGCGTCTTGCCCATTCACCCTTTAAATGGCACACATACACAATCCATTTCTAAATTGTCTCAAGGCTTAACAATCCTTCTTTTTGAGTTCATCTACACTGATTGAAGTGGATTTAACAAGTTACGTGAATAAGATATTATAGCTTTCACCTGGATTCACCTGGTCAGTCTGTTTTTTTCTCTTTCTACTTGCTCATTAGATTTGGTTGGGGATCATTGATGGACAGTGATATTTAAACTTTGTCTCGGATTTTTTTTAAAGCATATTTAAGTCAGGACTGAGACTAGACCCGTGAGGAATACTCAATACCTCTTGGAAATCCATTCTGGTTTGTCTTCTGCATAAAAAAGTAAAGTTTTCTGAAGACTGAGATGGGGTTTCCTCTGACAAACTCCCCAGTCCCTGCCGATGATAAGCATACCCATAACATGATGCTGCCACCACAAAACTTGAAAATACAGAGGGTTTCACTCTGTTGTGTTGTATTGGATTATACCCAACCCATTATTTAAATTTTATCACAAAAAGTGAATTTCTTTGTCATATTGTCTAGCACTCAAAAAACTTCTTAGGGATTCCCCCCCCCCCTCCTTTTTTTTCAAATTTCACCTAAATGACATACCCAAATTTAACTGCCTGTAGCTCAGGCTCTGAATCAAGGTGTGCATATTATTGGTACCATTTGAAAGGAAGCAATTTGAAGTTTGTGTAAATGTGAATTGAATGTAGGAGAATATAACACAATAGATCTGGTAGAAAGAAATACCACCATCTTTGAAATGCAAAAGAAAGGTCACTGTTATAGCTATCACTCTGGTTGTAATTCCGATAGTTTCCACAGGATGGCAGCTGTGTATGTGCAACGTTTCAAATGAATAACCTGGACTTTGATTTAGCTTTCCTAGTATAAGTAGCCATATTATAATTTCAACATTTGCAAAACAACCAGTTTTCATATGACTCTGAACATCCTTATAATTTTTGTCCAAAATTAAAAGGCTAGAAGCTACACTTTATGACATATACATGGTTTCCGGATACTCCCAGCTCAATGGCTATCTCGCTAGCTTTGTTTAACCCCGATTTAGGCTTATTTGACAAAGAGACAGTCGTTCAAGTGATGGCCGTCCCCGTCATCGGCGTGCCATGAAGTCTTCGCTCTCTGACCAAATATGGTGTCTTATAGAATATACTACACCCCTAATGAACTAGTGAAGTCTTGTTAGCTTCTAGGATCTCTGATATGGTGTCCTATAGGATATACTACACCCCTAATGAACTGGTGAAGTCTTGTTACGTTCTAGGATCTCTGATATGGTGTCCTATAGAATATACTACACCCCTAATGAACTAGTGAAGTCTTGTTAAGTGTAAGAGGTTAACCCCGATTTAGGCTTTCAAGTGATGGCTCATCGGCGTGCCAGACCAAATATGATCTTTCTAGGATCTCTGATGGCTAACAAACAAACCGAAAATGCAGTCACCTGGATGCCAAGTCATCTTGGTTTTGCCATGGTGTCCTATAGAATATACTACACCCCTAATGAACTAGTGAAGTCTTGTTAGCTTCTAGGATCTCTGAGGAATAGATACGAACATGATTTGACTCGTTGAAATAACGTTTAGGGTGAGATTTTCACAGATTCCTTCTTTGCAAATTGAACGAGTGGAAATACAAAATCGATTGTGCATGATATATGGACCTTTTTAGGATATGAAAAATTACTTTATCTAACAAAACATAGCTTCATATTATCTCTGGGACCCTTTGGATGATGAATCAGAGCAATATTTTAGAATATAAGTACACCTTTCATCTTCAGAGGTGAATTTATCGAACCTATCCCGGTGAAAAAACTGTTTTGTTGTTAGGGGGCTCTCCTCAAACAATAGCATGGCATTTTTTCGCAGTAATAGCTACTGTAAATTGGACAGTGCAGTTATATTAACACAAATTTAAGCTTTCAGAGATATAAGACACTTCTATGTTCCAACATTTGTTGTTACTCTGAAATCTGCAATCTTGACAAAACGCTCTGCATGATTTACAACTGTCCCGTTGACGTAATGCCGATCCTTACAAAGATGTGGTTGAATTTATTCTGCCACTGTGCCTTCTTATTGTCTTGGCCTTAGGCCTATATATCAAGGTGTCAAGGCATATGAACTATGAGGTTAAAGAACAAACAACACAATCATCACAAAACACAACACGCTTTTTTTCCTGGCTTGGCTTCCCCAGTTATTTTGCCCACGCACTGCTACTGCCAAAATGTCTGCATATTAAAAGCCCCTTCCGCCCCATTAATTCCCCTTCCATCATATTAAAGCCCCTTACGACCTATTAAAGCCCCTTCCATCATATTAAAGCCCCATCCATTATATTAAAGCCCCTTCCACCCTATTAAAGTCCCATCCATAATATTAAAGCCCCTTCCACCTTATTAAAGCCCATTCCATCACATTAAAGCCCCTTCCGCCCTATTAAAGCCCATTTCATCACATTAAAGCCCCTTCCATCATATTAAAGCCCCTTCCATCACATTAAAGCCCCTTCCGCCCTATTAAAGCCCTTCCATTATATTAAAGCCCCTTCCCGCATATTAAATCCTCTTCTGTCATATTTAAGCCCCTTCCATAATTTTAAAGTCCTTATAAAGCCCATTTCGTCATATGTATTATATGCAAAAGTACTTTAAGCAATACCGTACAATATTTCATTAAAAAAAATTGAGAAATTTACTGTGGAGCCGTAAAAATTGGTATTGCCAGAGAGGCACAATGCATGTTCAATAAAACAATATGAGATCATAAATGGTGAGTAGCATCTCGGAGGCAGATTAAATGAAAATCAGGGAATCACTCATGTCTGTAATAATCTACTTTGACAGATCGTGATAAAAGTGTGCAAACCAGCTCCTATAATTCACTCTGTCTTTCACATTACATGTGATGGCCTTTTCTCCAGAAACACACCTTGGCATTATAACAATTAACAGGATTCGTCCCAAATGGCACCCTATTCCCTATTTAGTGCACAATTTTGACCAGTGATCTAAACAGGGAATAGGGTGTCATTTGGGACAGAGGCTTTATCCAGTATACTAATAATTCCCCTACAGAGCTACACTGGTTGAGGTAATACACTGACTATTGCCAATAAAGAAAGTCAATATTTCTAAGCCTAATGCGTGGTCCTCAGTCAGTGTGTAAAGCATGGCTCTTGCAAATGGCTCTTGCAACACCAGGATAGTGGATCCATTTCCGGGGCCACCTATACATAAGAAATGTATACACCATCGGAGGCCCCTCAGAGGAGGAACGGGAGGACCATCCTCCACAGTGAAATTTCATAAATAATTAAATAAATAAATAATTATTATTATTTCATAAATAATAATAATATTTTTAATAAATAATAATAATAACATACTGAAATATTAAAACATTTATCCTTTCTAGATAAAACTAAATACTGTATATTAATGTCACCAAATCATTTATTAAAATACACTATTTTGCAATGAAGGTCTACAGTAACTTCAACAGCACTCTGTAGGGTAGCGCCATAGTGTAGCCGGAGGACAGCTATCTTCGATCCTCCACTGGCTACATTGACTTCAATGCAAAACCTAGGAGGCTCGTAGGCCTCACCCCCTTCCATAGACATACAGTTGAAGTCGGAAGTTTACATACACCTTAGCCAAATACATTTCCACTCAGTTTTTCACAATAGTAAAAATTCCCTGTCTTAGGTTAGGATCACCACTTTACTTTAAGAATGTAAAATGTTAGAATAATAGTAGAGAGAATGATTTATTTGAGCTTCTATTTCTTTCATCACATTCCCAGTTGGTCAGAAGTTTACATACACTCAAATATTACCCACAAATGTTCTATAGGTTGAGGTCGGGGCTTTGTGATGGCCACTCCAATACCTTGAGATTGTTGTCCTTAAGCCATTTTGCCACAACTTTGGGAGTATGCTTGGAATCATTGTCCATTTGGAAGACCCATTTGTGACCAAGCTTTAACTTCCTGACTGATGTCTTAAGATGTTGCTTCAATATATCCACATAATTTTCCTACCTCATGACGCCATCTATTTTGTGAAGTTCACCAATCCCTCCTGCAGCAAAGCACCCCCACAATATGATGCTGCCACCCCCGTGCTTCACGGTTGGGATGGTGTTCTTCGGGCTTGCAAGCATTCCCCTTTTCCTCCAAACATAACGATGGTCATTATGGCCAAACAGTTATATTTTTGTTTCATCAGACCAGAGGACATTTCTCCAAAAAATGAAATCTTTGTTCCCATGTGCAGTTGCAAACTGTAGTCTGGCTTTTTCATGGCGGTTTTGGAGCAGTGGCTTCTTCCTTGCTGAGCGGCCTTTCAGGTTATATCGACATAGGGCTCGTTTTACTGTGGATATAGATACTTTTGTACCTGTTTCCTCCAGCATCTTCACAAGGTCCTTTGCTGTTGTTCTGGGATTGATTTGCACTTTTTGCACCAAAGTACGTTCATCTCTAGGAGACAGAACACGTCTCCTTCCTGAGCGGTATGACGGCTGCGTGGTCCCATGGTGTTTATACTTGTGTACTATTGTTAGTACAGATGAACGTGGTACCTTCAGACGTTTGGAAATTGCTCCAAAGGATGAACCAGACTACAATTGTTTTTCTGAGGTCTTGGCTGATTTCTTTTGATTTTCCCAATGATATCAAGCAAAGAGGCACTGAGTTTGAAGGTAGGCCTTGAAATAGATTCACAGGTACACCTCCAATTGACTCAAATGATGTCAATGAGCCTATCAGAAGCTTCTGAAGCCATGACATCATGTTCTGGAATTTTCCAAGCTGTTTACAGCACAGTCAATTTAGTGTATGTAAACCTCTGACCCACTGGAATTGTGATACAGTGAATTATAAGTGAAATAATCTGTCTGTGAATTATAAATGAAATAATCTGTCTGTAACAAATTGTTGGAAAAATGACTTGTGACATGCACAAAGTAGATGTCCTAACCAATTTGCCAAAACTATAGTTTGTTAATAAGAAATGTGTGGAGTTGTTGAAAAACGAGTTTTAATGACTCCAACCTAAGTGTATGTAAACTTCTGACTTCAACTTTATATTCTCCAACATTCATTTCACATTTCCACTAACTTCAAAGTGTTTACTTTCAAATGGACCCAATAATATGCATATAATTGCTTCAGGGCCTGAGCTACAGGCAGTTAGATTTGGGTTTGTCATTTTAGGTGAGAATTGAAAGAAAAAAAGGTTGAACCTTAATTAGGAGTGTAGAGTGATAGTTGAGCATTTTTAGGATATTATTCCATTCAAATACATTTTTTTTAAATTACAGGAGATTGGAGGAGGTATATTCTAATTATTTTGGGGGGGTTTTGTAAGTTTTTTTTTGTTTCCAGTTGGTGTAATTTATTTAAAATGTACATTGCTAACTTCAGTAGTTAGCTAGCTAACGTTACCAGCGCGAGTGTGCAGTTTTCTCCGCCAAAATGGCTGTTGTTGAAGAACCACTTTCATTCTCTGGGGTACACGGTAAAGGTGAGAATTAAAAGTGAGCGTCGATCAGATCAGTTTCATGAAGGGCCTTGGTCAAAAGGTGGGTACGGTGACCTGAAGATCACCGACCGTTCAACTACATGGCTTAAACTAAAGCAGGGAGATAATAAATGGCCACATCAGATTCAAGCTTCTGGGGAAAATATGCATCGATTATTACGCGTTAGAGGACACGACGAAAGGGAATGTGCCGCCAACAAGGGCAACTAAAAGGAGGTAATTGCTGAGGTAATTGTATGTTATAATGCTTTACTTGCTGAACATATCATACTTTTTTTCTGGGATGTCGAATACAATTCTGAATGATTTAATAGCTTCCATCGCATCATCCATTAAAAGTTGGATTAAAGAGAAGGGGTTGACGCGCCGCATTTTTTTCATGTAAACTGTAGTAGGTTTTCCTCTTTCCTCCAGTACTTATTCAACAAATATATTTTTTTTTAACCAAGCAAGTCAGTTAAGAACAAATTGGTATTTACAATGACGGCCTACACTGGCCAAACCCTGTCTGTAGTGACGCCTCTAGCACTCGAGATGCAGTGTCTTAGACCGTTGAGCCACTCAGGAGCCCATGGTAATACATAATCACTCCGGACAGACACCAGCAAAAACTCACGACATAAATGCTGCAGCAGGCTAGGCTACACCTACACATCAGAAATCTGACATGCTGTATGGGATGAAAACGAGACAATTTATCAGTCTGATAAACTGTAGGCTACTAATAAGAGCAGGTGCTTACAGTCTATGCACCCTGTCCATCTGGTCAGTGTGAACTAATTGGTAACGTTGTGTATTTATAATCCATTTGTGTGTCAGGAGGAAATGTCAATGTGATCAAATGTAGTTTATATTCAGAATTGGGCCGGCTAAGCTGTCTATACGTTTTTTAAAATCCAAAATGATTAACTGAAATGAATCAATCAACATAATAGTGATGACAGATGTGAGTAAATTGCTTTATAAGGCCTAAAGTTGCAGACATGCATAAAGCTCAGCCCTGTGAGTTATATTGCCTATCAGTTGTTGTGTCTGGGTAGAGGAAATCCCCCCCCCCCTCCTAATCTATTTTTAAATATAAGGAATATGAATCAATATAAGGTAGCTGCAGTTTGACAGGGTTTTCATCCCACCCAGGGCCAGAAGTTTTCTTTCGGGAATTTCTTTAAACCATGTGACCTGATTAGGAAAAACTGGTCCCATCATAGCCCATATACAACCTTTTTTAACAGCTGATTAATCACTGTCATACCTTTTTTATAGGGCCCAGAATATTCCCGAGATAGGTTAACAATAAGGAAAAACTCCAGTCCCCAGGGAGTAAAAAATTGCCCCACCGCTCTGGGACCTTTGGAGCCACCATTCTGCTTGCAGTTGTCATCAGGTATGTGAACGATCAGGGCTTTATTCAGGAACGTTTCTTGATGTGTCAAGTGGGCGATATGGCACAGTCTGTGTTTAACTTTAAACTCATTGTCGAAACCTACGATGACACAGCTGTAATGAAATGTTTATGCTATTTGTATTTACAGCTAAGTTCCACCCCCCCCCCCCCCCGTTCCCTGATTAAGAAGTGATGACCACTGCCATTGTCAACTCTCTCCTGACATGAACCGAAGCCACGTCGCATGTGCACGCTCATCCACTCTCACATTGAATGTACCCTCTCCAAGCACTGTGAGTACCCTTGTCAATTTTCTTTCATTATTGTATGTAGAGTCAGTCACATACACGATCACGCATCAATGATTTTACTCCTTGCTGAGACAAAAGAGCTAAGAATGAGTTAGTCCAACTGCGTCGTGTGTTGTGCTATTGTTTTTTGTCTTCCCATTCAAATCCTGTCCTGCACTGGTCAAGCCTCATACCTTTATTCAATCACTGCTGTGATCCTTTTCCAACACGGTAGGTCACTTTGGATAAAAGTGTTTGCTAAATTAAATATATTGTAAATTGTATTGTAACGCTTGAATCTCAGGCAGCAATCTGAGGATCAGTCGTAGACATTAGGACAGGGAGGAGGAGGAGGAGTTGTCGAGGTGGCTAGAGTAGCGTGCTAGCCTGTTCAACTCTTTACAAGGATGTGTGGGATCATTCAGGCATTGTAACACGTTTTGAATCTAAACAGCCTCTCCTGTCTTCTTCATTCTATGCCCGGAGATATCTCTGCCGTTATTTGTTTCCATGGCAACTTTTTTACACCTATTGTCACTTATGTGTTTTGTGCTTGTGCTTGTCCATCTAGCTCCGGCAGAACCTTTTGATGTCTTTCAATACACGTCTAACAAGATGATATCAGGAGGTGGACAGAGGCTCTGTGAATCGGTTAAGTGCAATGGTTACCAGAACTCTGTCAACAGGTACAATCATCTCTCAATATGAAATGTAATGGCGATTTTTCTAAAGATGTAACATTCCTAAAAAAGGACTCTGTCTGCAAGCATCAACTTGAGGCTAATTGGCCATCTTGTTTGACAGGGCAGTAAGGAAGCTAAGATAACTCCGACAAGTAAGTCAGACAGTCTACAGTGGAGTTGTTACAAAACACCATTTCTTCTCCTTCTCCTCTTCTTCCTCCTCCTCCTTCTTCTTCCTTCTTCTTCTCTTCCTCTTTCTTCTTCTTCTCTTTTTCTTCTTTCTTCTGTCCTCTTTCTTCTTCTTCTCTTTTTCTTCTTCCTTCTTCTCTTCCTCTTTCTTCTTCTCCTCTTCCTCTTCTTCTTTCTTCTTCTCTTCTTCCTCTTCTTCTTTCTTCTTCTCCTCTTCCTCCTTTCTTCTTCTTTCTTCTTCTCCTTCTCCTCCTTCTTCTCCTCTTCCTCCTTCTACTTGTTCTTCTTCTTCTTTCTTCTTCTTTCTTCTTCTCCTCTTCTTTCTTCTTCTCCTCTTCTTCTTTCTTCTTCTCCTCTTCCTCCTTCTTCTCCTCTTCCTCCTTCTACTTGTTCTTCTTCTTCTGTCTTCTTCTTTCTTCTTCTCCTCTTCTTCTTTATTCCTCTCCTCTTCCTCCTTCTTCTCCTCTTCCTCCTTCTACTTGTTCTTCTTTCTTCTTCTCCTCTTCTTTCTTCTTCTCCTCTTCTTCTTTCTTCTTCTCCTCTTCCTCCTTCTTCTCCTCTTCCTCCTTCTACTTGTTCTTCTTCTTCTGTCTTCTTCTTTCTTCTTCTCCTCTTCTTTCTTCTTCTCCTCTTCTTCTTTATTCCTCTCCTCTTCCTCCTTCTTCTCCTCTTCCTCCTTCTACTTGTTCTTCTTTCTTCTTCTTTCTTCTTCTCCTCTTCTTTCTTCTTCTCCTCTTCTTCTTTCTTCTTCTCCTCTTCTTTCTTCTTCTCCTCTTCTTTCTTCTTCTCCTCTTCTTCTTTCTTCTTCTCCTTCTCCTTCTTCTTCTTCTCTTCCTCTTTCTTCTACTTCTTTCCTATTCCTCCTTCTTCTTCTTATCCTCTTCCTCCTTCCACTTGTTCTTCTTCTACTTCTATCTTCTTCTTTCTTCACAGAACTGTTAACAATACGCGTGTTGATATTTCGGACCATGTCTGTCTGTCTGTCTGTACATCTGTCTTGGTCACAGAGGGAATTCAAGTGAGGTGATGACATACCTCCCAATCATAAAAAGCCCTCACAGAGAAAGGTATTATTTGTTCTCATTCAGTGGAACCTCTTCATGCTGATTACTAAGTGACTCATCATTTTGTGGAAGATTGGCTGCCAGGGCCATCTTACATTTGGAGATATTGTGTGAACAGACTACTTAGAGACTACAGAGGTTTGGTGCGGACGAATAGACCCACATGAAGCACTTTGTGGGCCTTTTAGGCCTTTCTAGAAGCATCAAGGCAGTCATTTTGACTGCATATGAATTTAAATGTTGAAATATCTCTGAAATGTTTTCAAAGTCATGCCCCCCTCCATTCTTTTTCATTCATTCATTCTAAATAAGTATATTTAACACACATATGTTGTTAGAATTTCAATATCACAAACAGAACTACAGAAGAAGTATGGGTCTATCATTTCTGAAATCACAGAGGTACAGAGGTGCAGATGAATAGGTTTACATGAATAGCTTGGTTCAATTCACAATAGCAGGCCTTTTTATAGCTAGAACGACAGCAGAACTGTATGGTTCTAGAACTCTACCCATCGTTCCTGGAATCCCAGTCCCTTATGACTGTAGAACTCTATGGTTCTAGAACTCTACCCATCGTTCCTGGATTTCCAGTCCCTTATGACAGCAGAACTGTATGGTTCTAGAACTCTACCCATCGTTCCAGGAATTCCAGTCCATTATGACAGCAGAACTGTATGGTTCTAGAACTCTACCCATCGTTCCAGGAATTCCAGTCCATTATGACAGCAGAACTCTATGGTTCTAGAACTCTACCCATCGTTCCTGGAATTCCAGTCCATTATGACAGCAGAACTCTATGGTTCTCGAACTATACCCATCGTTCCTGGAATTCCAGTGCCTTATGATTTGCTCATCTTTTAGTCAAACTCCTCCAGAAGTACAATACATCTACAGATGTTCGCTCATTAATGTAAAGCGGACCAGATTAAATCTAAGTCTTAGTGGTTTATTTTGAGAGGAAATGTTATTCATTATTATACCAACACAATATTAGATATTTACAGTATGACTGCCTCAAACACCAGCAATGTGATGAATCAACCATAGAAATAGAATTACTAGAACGAATTAAAGCCCATCAGACCACAGCAATTTGATTTAATTAGATTTATTAGGATTCCCGTTAGCCGACGCCAATGGCGACAGCTTGTCTAAAGGGTCCGATGAATAACGAAAAAAATACATTAGAGACAAAATACTTTACAAGTTACATACAAAAACATTAGCATGTAGAGTGTGTGCGTGCGCATCTATCAATTATACATACATGTCAGTACACGGACAATTCTAGAGATTCTATTTCTATGGCCCAAGCCCCCGTTAACCTAGATAGGGTGTCCTACTGCTTGATTTCCTGGCGCAACAAAAGCGAGGGATCCCACAGGGCTTTGAACAAAGTTATTTTTTGATTGGTCTGACAAGGCCTCTAGAAGGAAGTAGCCAGTCAGCTCATCTCCCATTGTTACCATGTCAGGTCCGGTAAATGCTAGACAGGAGATTCTGTGATAAAAAAAAAAATCTTCATTGGAGGGAATCCATTCTCACTCAAAGCAAAGGTTGTATCCCAAATGACAACCTACTCCCAATAAAGTGTACTATATTGTGTACTACTTTCGGTCAAAAAAAACTGTGTACTCTATAGGAAATAGGGTGCTATTTGGGACACACAACACAGTATATTAGGAACAGTCAATCTGGGGTGGTTCAAAGGTCACCGGAGAAAAGCACAACTTTAGAGCACAACTTTTAAAACATCTGTGCAGCTTTCAAAGGAAGGAACATTTTAAGTGTCGTGCCACGTACCAGGTGTCACATTTTATTGTTTTGGGTTAGGAATTTGCTTATAAAGTACTTTGTAAAGCATCTAAACTGGAGATGGGTCAAATATACTGTAGCAGTCTAGAGCTGTGTCAGACCAGGGAGACTAGGGTATATCAATACAAATGTAACGCACTTGAGGCGTAGTGGGTGCGGAGTCAGGCGCAGGAAGCAGAAGGTACAGAACAATGTTTTATTCCGGCACAGAGAGAAATGGTCATGCCAATACCGGGCGCACATACAAGACCGGCCCAAAACCACGACCCAACCAGTCCGGAGGCAAAACAAAGGGAAACGCACTACCACAAACACACACAGAGGACAAATAAGCTCTCACAAAGAGCAGGCGGGCCTTACCGGCTTAAATAGCCCAACGAAAAACCTAAACAAGAAACAGGTGAAACCAATAAGACAAAACCAACAGAAAAGGGATCAGTGACAGCTAGTAGACCGTTGACGACGACCACGCGAACAGGAAGACGAGCCACCTTCAGTGGGAGTCGTGACAGCAAAAGAACAGCAGGTCCTGTACATTTAGAAATATCAATAAAAAATCAATAGGGTTAAACTGACAAGATGGCATGAAAAATGAGGAGAGCAATTTTAATTGACACGCTACTTAGGTAAATAAAAGTCATTGTTATAAACCGTCTATTTGTCAGTCGTATGAAGTTAAAATCATATTCTCCCTCTGAAAATGTAGAGAGGAATATGTTGGCCTATAATAAAGTCAGCCATTACCTTGCAGATGTATTTAAGAATATTCTGAACATATATTTATTGACTATTGCATTAGCCATCTACAAATCTTACTAAGAAAACCTTTGGCCTTTTTGTTTTTGCTATGCACCAACGGCCTCAAGTGGACCAACAAATGGTAAGTTGTTGTTGTATCTATTGTCTTGGCGACAATTGTGGACAGGAATGTGTGTGAACGTGCCTGTGCAAGCTTGCCCATGTGAGCATGCCTGTGTGGACATGGATTGTTGTTTGTGCTGTCCATTGATCCTGGTTGTATCAATTGTTGAAGTAGGAGGATTGAGTCTGTTCTTAGTCCTCTGGTTCATTGGCTCCAGGAAAGGCTTTAAGGTCCCTGTCGTCTAAGACTTGTCCCTTTGTTGCCAAACCAATCCTTAAAAGGACTTAATCGCCTCAGTAAACGGCTGCAATCAGGTATTTGTAACGTCAGTAGAACTCTGCAATCAATAGTAAACATTGATAAAACAAAACAAAATGCACTGGGGGAAAAACAAATTGCTGATTGTGCCTTTATTAAGGAGTTCTACAGTAGTGCGTAATATCACCTGGTTCCTGGTGAGAGAGTGTTCTGTTCACAAGATGTTTGGACTAATCTCCCCTATGCCTGTAATAGCTCTGTGTATCTCCTCTGTGTGAGAGCTCCGTGTATATCCTCTGTGTGATAGCTCCGTGTATCTCCTCTGTGTGATATCTCCTCTGTGTGATAGCTCCGTGTATATCCTCTGTGTGATATCTCCGTGTATCTCCTCTGTGTGATATCTCCTCTGTGTTATAGCTCTGTGTATCATCTGTGTGATATCTCCTCTGTGTGATAGCTCCGTGTATCATCTGTGTGATATCTCCTCTGTGTGATAGCTCCGTGTATCATCTGTGTGATATCTCCTCTGTGTGATACCTCCGTGTATATCCTCTGTGTGATACCTCCGTGTATCATCTGTGTGATACCTCCGTGTATCATCTGTGTGATACCTCCGTGTATCATCTGTGTGATACCTCCGTGTATCATCTGTGTGATACCTCCGTGTATCTCTTCTGTGTGATATCTCTTCTGTGTGATAGCTCCGTGTATCATCTGTGTGATAGCTCCGTGTATCTCCTCTGCATGATACCTCCGTGTATCTCCTCTGTGTGATACCTCTTCTGTGTGATATCTCCTCTGTGTGATAGCTCCGTGTATCATCTGTGTGATAGCTCCGTGTATCTCCTCTGCATGATACCTCCGTGTATCTCCTCTGTGTGATCCCTCCGTGGATCTATCAATCTTCTCTCATGGAACACAGTGATAATGAGGAATATGGACTTAGGCTGGAGGAAGTGCAGAGCTCGGTAGGTAGGTGGCAAGGGGTTGGTATGGGACTTAGGGATGGGTCCATTAACCCATGGGAGAGCCTAGCTAGACAGGACCCTAACGGCTTCAGTTTGTCTGGCGCCTATCCAAAGTGCTTACTTTCTCACTTAAAATACATTTGCTTGGTAAACAAGAAAAAAGTGTCAATAGTACTGTTTGGCCATTTTAAGATGCCGTAGCCAGTATACACTTCCTCAATATAGTCATAATTAATCTTAAAATAACTCAAGAAATCTGTCCTTAATTGAGTTTCTTTTCAGAGATCTTTGTCGCGCATTTTTACATCTAACGAAGATGTTTGGTGCAGTATTTCTTGTTGGATAATCACTGACGAAGGGGTGTAGACTTCGGCTTGCCTCTTTGGAAAAAAAAAGGTCTACCCAAACAGCTGAAAAAAACCTTTACCGAAGTCCAAAACTAACCTAAAACATCACTATATATGAACAAACTCTTGCGAACTATTATGGCTGGTAAGCATGCAGACGCCTTAACTCACACGAAGACCTCAGGGATAAGATGATGTTGTTGTTAAGATACTGTACATACTAGGAGATACCCAGGTTGCATACCAAATGACACACTATTCCATACATACTGTAGTGCACTGCTTTTCATCAGGAATCTGGTCAAAAGTGGTGCACTATGTAGGGAATAGGGTGCCGTTAGGGATGTATATTAGGGTGAAGTAGTGCACTGTGTAGGGAATAAGGAGCCTTTTGGGACGCAGTCCTAGAACACCAGGATACCCAGGGTACCTAGCCACTACAACCTGGATATCTAGTCACTACATCCTGGATATCCAGGATACCTTGTCACTACAACCTGGATATCCAGGATACCTAGTCACCACATCCTGGATATCCAGGATACCTAGTCACCTGGATATCTAGTCACTCCAGGATACCTTGTCACTACATCCCAGTCACCACATCCTGGATATCCAGGATACCTAGTCACTACAAGCTGGATATCCAGGATACCTAGTCACTACAACCTGGATATCCAGGATTCCTAGTCACTACATCCTAGATATCCAGGATTCCTAGATATCCAGGATACCTTGTCACTACAACCTGGATATCCAGGATACCTAGTCACCACATCCTGGATATCCAGGATTCCTAGTCACTACATCCTAGTCACCACATCCTGGATATCCAGGATTCCTAGTCACTACATCCTGGATATCCAGGATACCTAGTCACCACATCCTGGATATCCAGGATACCTAGTCACCACATCCTGGATATCCAGGATACCTAGTCACCACATCCTGATATCCAGGATACCTAGTCACTACATCCTGGATATCCAGGATATCCAGGATTCCAGGATACCTAGTCACTACAACCAGGATATCCAGGATTCCTAGTCACTACATCCTGGATATCCAGGATACCTAGTCACTACATCCTAGTCACCACATCCTGGACATCCAGGATACCTAGTCACTACATCCTGGATATCAGGATACCTAGATATCCTGGATATCCAGGATATCATCCTAGTCACCACATCCTGGATATCCAGGATACCTGGTCACCACATCCTGGATATCCAGGATTCCTAGTCACTACATCCTAGTCACCACATCCTGGACATCCAGGATACCTAGTCACTACATCCAGGATACCTAGTCATTACATCCTGGATATCCAGGATTCCTAGTCACTACATCCTAGTCACTACATCCTGGATATCCAGGATACCTAGTCACTACATCCTCATCACCACATCCTGGATATCCAGGATTCCTAGTCACTACATCCTGGATATCCAGGATACCTAGTCACTACATCCTGGATATCCAGGATACCTAGTCACTACATCCTAGTCACCACATCCTGAATATCCAGATACCTATCCAGGATACCTAGTCACCACATCCTGGATATCCAGGATACCTATCACCACATCCTGGATATCCAGGATACCTAGTCACCACATCCTGGATATCCAGGATACCACTACAACCAGGATATCCAGGATTCCTAGTCACTACATCCTTGTCACCACATCCTGGATATCCAGGATACCTAGTCACTACATCCTAGTCACCACATCCTGGACATCCAGGATACCTACTCACTACATCCTGGATATCCAGGATGCCACATCCTGGATATCCAGGATACCTAGTCACTACATCCTGGATATCAAGGATATCTATTAAGTACATCCTAGTCACCACATCCTGGATATCCAGGATACCTGGTCACCACATCCTGGATATCCAGGATTCCTAGTCTCTACAACCTGGATATCCAGGATTCCTAGTCACTACATCCTAGTCACCACATCCTGGATATCCAGGATACCTAGTCACTACATCCTGGATCCTAGTCACCACATCCTGGATCCTGGACATCCAGGATACCTAGTCACTACATCCAGGATACCTATCATTACATCCTGGATATCCAGGATTCCTAGTCACTACATCCTAGTCACTACATCCTGGATATCCAGGATACATAGTCACTCATCCTAGTCACCACATCCTGGATATCCAGGATACCTAGTCACTACATCCTAGCCACCACATCCTGGATATCCAGGATACCTAGTCACATCCTGGATATCCAGGATACCTAGTCACTACATCCTAGTCACCACATCCTGGATATCCAGGATACCTAGTCACTACATCCTGGATATCCAGGATTCCTAGTCACTACATCCTGGATATCCAGGATACCTAGTCACTACATCCTGGATATCCAGGATACCTAGTCACTACATCCTCATCACCACATCCTGGATATCCAGGATTCCTAGTCACTACATCCTGGATATCCAGGATTCCTAGTCACTACATCCTGGATATCCAGGATACCTAGTCACTACATCCTACACCACATCCTGAATATCCAGGATCCTGTCACCACATCCTGATATCCAGGATACCTAGTCACTACAACCTAGATTTCCAGGATACCTAGTCACTACAACCTAGATCCTGGATATCCAGGATATCCAGGATACCTAGTCACTACATCCTAGTCACCACATCCTGGATATCCAGGATACCTAGTCACTACATCCTCATCACCACATCCTGGATATCCAGGATTCCTAGTCACTACATCCTGGATATCCAGGATACCTAGTCACTACATCCTGGATATCCAGGATACCTAGTCACTACATCCTAGTCACCACATCCTGAATATCCAGGATACCTAGTCACCACATCCTGGATATCCAGGATACCTAGTCACCACATCCTGGATATCCAGGATACCTCGTCACTACAACCAGGATATCCAGGATTCCTAGTCACTACATCCTCGTCACCACATCCTGGATATCCAGGATACCTAGTCACTACATCCTAGTCACCACATCCTGGACATCCAGGATACCTAGTCACTACATCCTGGATATCCAGGATGCCTAGCCAATACATCCTAGTCACCACATCCTGGATATCCAGGATACCTAGTCACTACATCCTGGATATCAAGGATATCTATTAAGTACATCCTAGTCACCACATCCTGGATATCCAGGATACCTGGTCACCACATCCTGGATATCCAGGATTCCTAGTCTCTACAACCTGGATATCCAGGATTCCTAGTCACTACATCCTAGTCACCACATCCTGGATATCCAGGATACCTAGTCACCACATCCTGGATATCCAGGATACCTCGTCACCACATCCTGGATATCCAGGATACCTAGTCACTGCATCCTAGTCACCACATCCTGGATATCCAGGATACCTAGTCACTACATCCTAGTCACCACATCCTGGATATCCAGGATACCTAGTCACCACATCCTGGATATCCAGGATATCTATTCACATCCTGGATATCCAGGATACCTAGTCACCACATCCTGGATATCCAGGATACCTAGTCACTACAACCTAGATATCCAGGATACCTAGTCACCACATCCTGGATATCCAGGATACCTAGTCACTCCAACCTAGATTTCCAGGATACCTAGTCATTACATCCTAGCCACCACATCCTGGATATCCAGGATACCTAGTCACCACATCCTGGATATCCAGGATATCTATTCACTACATCCTAGGATATCCAGGATACCTAGTCACTCCTGGCATCCTACCTAGTCACTACATCCTGGATATCCAGGATTCCTAGTCACTACATCCTGGATATCCAGGATTCCTAGTCACTACATCCTAGTCACCACATCCTGAACATCCAGGATACCTAGTCACTACATCCAGGATACCTAGTCATTACATCCTGGATATCCAGGATTCCTAGTCACTACATCCTAGTCACTGCATCCTGGATATCCAGGATACCTAGTCACTACATCCTCATCACCACATCCTGGATATCCAGGATTCCTAGTCACTACATCCTGGATATCCAGGATACCTAGTCACTACATCCTAGTCACTACATCCTAGTCACTACATCCTAGTCACTACATCCTGGATGTCCAGGATTCCTAGTCACTACATCCTAGTCACTACATCCTGGATATCCAGGATACCTAGTCACTACATCCTGGAAGTACCTGGAGGATAATGAAACATGGTCGGAGCTGGTGAATTAATTTCACTTTTTCTCTGCTGAGTTCACAAGTATAGACAATATGGCCGCTGAATATTAATTAAATGTCAATGTGGGACCTGTGAATCTCGTACGTTGCATGTTTATACCTGGTGCAGTGTTGCAATAAGCACTTAGTCTTGCGAAGCATTATAGTCTTGAAAACGCTGAAGGTGCTGTACTGGTAGTGCTTTCTTGCAGATATTCTGGAGAAATTTTAAATACACGGAGACTCTTTTATACATTGGATGTGACTTAGGAGAGCTTTATTTAAGAGCTGTATATGATTGTCATGGAATGGAGGAATTTCCCAATGTATTCTCACAGTATATTGGATTGTGACGAGTGGGAAGTAAATCGCAATTTCTTCCCAGATGTTGAAAATACATGACAAGTATTATAGTCTTCAGTATACTCTAATATCAATATTGATGTAAAAGAAGAACCCCAACTTGCACAAAAAAAAGTATTTCGTCAATATTGGGAGAATACCATTTTCTCCCAATGTATTTCTAGACACAAGAACATATATATACAATTATTTGTTTTTCAAAAACAGAAGTAAGCTGTCTAACGCTAGAGATAAGAGAATTATGGATAATATTAATCCAATAGCTATGGTTGTGTGTTCCTGTGTGTTTGTTTTCAACGTCTGTCTAATCCATCTCACAGAGCAGCACAATGAAAATTGATATGCCTGAATATGAATATGAATATTTGAACTCTTTCTCGTGTAGATGTACATTAATGGACTTTGACAGCTGTGGGGTTATTATTGATGGGTCGGTGAGACATAATGAGAGTAAAATCACTCCACCAACAAAAGGTGTCCGCTAAGTGGTAAAAATATATATATATATATATAAAATATACACCCACTTCGACGGGTTAACAGTCATGAACAAAATACCTGCTGCCGCTTCTCCACAGAAAATGTTGAAAATGGATTTGTTAGCGACAGACCTGGTCGACGAACATCTCACTCCGTCCTCATTCCCAAAATAAGATGAATTATCTGACCACCACATAACAATTCTACCATGTATACGAAATAGACAATACAGTAAAATGAGTGTCTAATTAAAATGAGATGCATTTAAAAAAAAAACAACAACATTTTTAATAGATTCAAAAACCTCTTTAACAAGATGGATTTAAAACTGGAAATGTGTTTTAGTGTTATATTTGTAGTGCTATTTTATTGTATCTTCCTCAGAATAGAATAGATCTTGTCTGAATCCTAAATGGCACACTATATAGTGCCCTTCTTTTGACCGGAACCCATAGGGAATAGGGTGCCATTTGGGCCACACCCCCTGTTGGTCATTGAGATTCTGATGGTTTGTTGAACCCTGGGTCATAATTAATGAAGGTGGCTGTGCTGTGACCTTATTGACCTCCGTAGCTCAAAGGATTTGGATGGTTGTGAGGCAGCTCATAGAAACCTGGCCCATGGCCGCAAGTTCCTTCCATTTGGTCATCACCACAGTGTTTGATGCATGGCAATTTAAATCCCCTCTTTCTAATTAAATGTGATCTGCACTTGTGCTTAAGTGACTCCCCCCCCCCCCCCTCCTTTTACAGAAGGAAAATATATCAGTTGTCTCGCAGAGAGACAAGGTGACATTCTGCTTTTTCATTACGCACGATTTTTAACAGGTAGCTGGATAGACGGGGAGTGCATGCTGGCTACATAGGGTTATGAGTCCCAAATGGCACCCTGTTCCATATATGGTGCACTACTTTTGACCAGAGCCTTATTGGGGCGGCAGGGTAGCCTAGTGGTTAGTGAGTTGGACTGGTAACCGAAAAGGTTCCAAGTTCAAATCCCCGAGCTGACAAGGTACAAATCTGTCTGTTCTGCCCCTGAACAGGCAGTTAACCCACTGTTCCTAGACCGTCATTGAAAATAAGAATTTGTTCTTAACTGACTTGCCTGGTTAAATAAAGGTAAAAAAATAAATAATAATAATTTTAAAAAAAATTGGATGTGTATAAAGGAGGTCTCCTTTTTCTGGGGAGGAGGAGGAGTGGCAGAATCAGTGATGGGGCAAGTCTTCTGCCAGGGGGAATCGAAGGGATTTTAAGGCTTAATTCACAGTTTAGCCATCCCATCTCTGGTGTCAGCACAATGTAAAGTTCAGCTCTGAATCATTAATAAAGCACCGGCATCAGTCAGACAACTTATTCTTAGGAGAACACGTGAATTCCAATTTTTGTTTCAAAAGAATAGGCCTTCCTACCTAAACTTTCTTTTAAATGTACGTTAGTGAAACTAATTCATGTGTGGTTCTTGTTTTTGAAAGAGAGTATGTGTTTTGAGTTTATGACATGTATAAAATAAATCGATTATCATCTAATATTGGTTGATCTATCTTGACCAGGTATCCAGAATGCCTTCAAAACAACGACATGGCAGTATGGCTACGTTTAAATGTACACTTTTCTACGTTTTTGTTAATTTAACAAACAGGTTGGCTGGCTAGTGGACATTAGTGTGATTAGTTGATATAGATAGCTAAAAAGGTACCAAGCAGTTAGCATAGATAGGCATATCTATCTTATATACTACAAAGGCCTATACTAACTAGCTAGATGGCTGGCTAGTGGACATTAGTGTGATTAGTTGATATAGATAGCTAAAAAGGTAACCAAGCAGTTAGCATAGCTAGTCATATCTATCTTATATACCACAAAGGCCTATACTAACTAGCTAGATGGCTGGCTAGTGGACATTAGTGTGATTTGTTGATCTAGCTAGCTAAAAAGGTACTAAGCAGCTAATGAAGTTACAGTAGTTGTATCTATCTTATATACCACAAAGGCCTATACTATACTAACTAGCTAATTTAGCTACGCTAAGGCTGTATTTGGAAGCTTGAGTCAAATCAGGAAACTACATGTGTCATTTAACACATAGCATTGCATTATACTTAGCATGATTTCTAACATATCAACCTTAATGCCAGGTTTAGGTTGCCACATAATGAATTATGCCACAGTTTAACAAAACCCGCCCAACAAAAGCACCTGTTAGGTAAGCCTTTGAACATGATGACATTTGCGTATTAAGGATTTGTATGGAATCACAGAGAAGCCAAACTATATATGTATCCCATATGGAACCCCATTCCCTACATTCTAGTGCACTACTGTTGACCAGAGACCTATGAGCCCTGCTCAAAAGCAGTGCACTATATAGGTAATAGGGTGCCATTTGGGACTCAAAATAAAGGCCTGTCCTGCTGCCATGATCGATTAATATTACATGCTCAGAGACATACGTACTCTGCGCCAACAGACGCTTCATGCAAATGCTAAAAGTTGAAAGGGAATACGATATGTTGGACTATAATCCTGGTGAGCTTTCTCTTGATAGCCAAACAAAACAACTGTAAATCAAAACATCTTCAATGTGTTTGATTATGAATCGCACATTCAGGAAGTAGGTACTGTAGGTCTAATGTCACAACTTGCTGAGACTTTTGTAGTTAATGACGAAATGGCTTTGGTTGACAAGTCTCTCGCTACAGTGAAAGATATGTCTTCAGAGAGAAAGTCAAGTTCAAAGAGAAAGAAAACCTTCAATTGACAACCCGACCATGGTAATGTATAGAGTAGCATCTCGAGACAACCCGACCATGGTAATGCATAGCAGAGCATCTCTAGACAACCCGACCATGGTAATGTATAGAGTAGCACCTCTAGACAACCCGACCATGATAATGTATAGAGTAGCATCTCTAGACAACCCGACCATGGTAATGTATAGAGTAGCATCTCGAGACAACCCGACCATGGTAATGTATAGAGTAGCATCTCTAGACAACCCGACCATGATAATGTATAGAGTAGCATCTCGAGACAACCCGACCATGGTAATGTATAGAGTAGCATCTCGAGACAACCCGACCATGGTAATGTATAGAGTAGCACCTCTAGACAACCCGACCATGATAATGTATAGAGTAGCATCTCTAGACAACCCGACCATGGTAATGTATAGAGTAGCATCTCTAGACAACCCGACCATGGTAATGTATAGAGTAGCATCTCTAGACAACCCGACCATGGTAATGTATAGCAGAGCACCTCTAGACAATACGACCATGGTAATGTATAGAGTAGCATCTCTAGACAACCCGACCATGGTAATGTATAGCGGAGCATCTGTCAATTAGCCTGTAGCACATGATCTTCCCCTTTGTACTCTCACAAGCATACATTAATGGTTCAAAGGCCTTATTTTGATTGCAGCCTCAAGGAGCTACACGAGTATCTTCTCTTGTCTTCAGAGGAACTAGTGATGTCATCCTCTTTGTCATCAAAACGCTGCATTGTTCTTATAGGACATGTGCTGTTGTGGGAGCCATTTCCCGGTAGGAATATACAATCCTTCCTATAGAAGAAACATCACCAGCCCTGTGAACCATTCGCCACCAGTAACACTCACGGTTTGAAGTGTTTGTCATTTTGCTGCCCGTCTTGAAATTAATTCCACTCTTTGCAGTGGATAACACTGCAGATATAGTAGCTGTGTGAGTAGTGGCTAAATATATCATTACTAGGTGCAAAGATAAACATGTCTGTTCAGATGCATATTTGGTGTTATAAAATTATACCCTAATATGCTATATCACATGTGTAACAATGATATTAAGTGTTATCTCTACAGGCTGCCAAAATGAACAACCGTGTGTGTCTATCCAGCCTGAACAGTACCCCCTGCCAGAATGGTCAAGTTTAAACCATTCAAAAACGGAGCATTCCCGTTGATCGAATAGGATCATTTCACGTGTGCATATTGATTGAGATTAATGTCCAGACATGGTTGAAATATGTATTGTAGTGACAGTGTATTTCCTTGACACTTCCATGACAAACATGCTGGTGTGTTATTGCACACTTTTATTGCACTTAGATCCATGTTATTATACTTGTTATTATACTGTTAATATACATGTTATTGTACATGATATACTATTGGTATTACACTGTTATTATACATGTTATTGTACATGTTATTGTACATGATATACTATTGGTATTACACTGTTATTATACATGTTATTGTACATGATATACTATTGGTATTACACTGTTATTATACATGTTATTGTACATGATATACTATTGGTATTATACTGTTATTATACATGTTATTATACTGTTATTATACATGTTATTGTACATGTTATTGTACATGATATACTATTGGTATTACACTGTTATTATACATGTTATTGTACATGATATACTATTGGTATTACACTGTTATTATACTGTTTATGTACTATTATTATACTATTTAGGTATCGTTATTATACATGATATTATACTGTTATTATACTGTTATTATACTGTTATTATACTGTTATTATACTGTTATTATACTGTTATTATACATGATATTATACTGTTATTATACTGTTATTATACATGATATTATACTGATATTATACTGTTATTATACATGATATTATACTGATATTATACTGTTATTATACATGATATTATACTGATATTATACTGTTATTATACATGATATTATACTGATATTATACTGTTATTATACTGTTATTATACTGTTATTATACTGTTATTATACATGATATTATACTGTTATTATACTGTTATTATACATGATATTATACTGATATTATACTGTTATTATACATGATATTATACTGATATTATACTGTTATTATACATGATATTATACTGATATTATACTGTTATTATACATGATATTATACTGATATTATACTGTTATTATACATGATATTATACTGTTATTATACTGTTATTATACTGATATTATACTGTTATTATACTGTTATTATACTGTTATTATACTGTTTATGTACTGTTATTATACTGTTATTATACTGTTATTATACTGATATTATACTGTTATTATACTGTTATTATACTGTTTATGTACTGTTATTATACACGTTATTATACTGTTAATATACATGGTATTATACTGTTTTTGTACTGTTGTTATACTATTTAGATATTGCTATTATACTGTTATTATACATGATATAATATTTTTATTACACTGTTATTATTCTGTTTACATACTGTTATTATATTGTTTATGTACTGTTATTATACATGGTATTTTTAATGTTATTATATTGTTTATATGCTGTTAATATACATGCACGTTATTATACTGTTTATGTACTGTTATTATACATGTTATTATACTGTTATTGTACATGATATACTCAAAATCAAATCAAATTTATATATATAGCCCTTCGTACATCAGCTGATATCTCAAAGTGCTGTACAGAAACCCAGCCTAAAATCCCAAACCGCAAGCAATGCAGGTGTAGAAGCACTACTGTTATTATACTGTTATTGTACATGATATATTTTTATTACACTGTTATTATACTGTTTATGTACTGTTATTATACTTGTTATTATACATGATATTATTTTGCATGTAATTATACTGTTTATGTACTGTTAATATACATGTTATTGTACATGAGTACTATTGTTATTATACTGTTTATATACTGTTATACATGTTATTGATATTATACATGGTGTTATACTGTTTATGTACTGTTAATATACATGTTATTATACTGTTATTGTACCTAGAGTTATTCTGTTTTACATGATATATATTATATACACTTTTCTATTATATATGTTGTAGCACTTACCGCTATGTTATCACTATTCTAACACATTGATACACGCTAGAGGGCCATCTCCAGAGGTCCTCTGTGTAAACGAGGACGTAACATGGCCATAAGTCATAGCTCGTTGTTTACGGGGCTAGCTCCATGATCTGTGGGGTTGGCAGAACTCACACAGCTCTCACCCCAAATGACAGCCTATTCCCTATATTATAGTGCACTACTTTTGACCAGAATTATATGGGAGCCCTATGGAACCTGGTCAAAAGTAGTGCACTATAATGTAGGGAATAGGCTGCCATTTGGGACACATCCACATAGTCACCAGGCAGCGGTAGACCTGCCTACCAGACCTGAGATATCTGGATATAAACGGCCCTAGTGGAGCCATTCACAGCCATCCCCAATGGGGACTTAGTGATAGCAAAGGAAGTTCAAGGTATAATCTCAGTTGGCCCATGAAAAGGACTAATGAGAGACTGGATGAGGAAAAAGAAGGTGATTATACTTTACATACTAACCTTGGCAACTGGACCTGTCCTTTTTAATGACAGCATAATTCAACGTTCCACCTTGGGAATCTGCCATGGATTTTAGTTTATGAGATCACCTGTGTAACCTCAATCATTTTAGTTCACGCTCTGTCTTTGCTTCAGTGACTCCCCCTACCATCCCTACCTCCCTGCCTCAGTCCTACATGGTTGGGGTGTTGCAGAAAACACTGGCTGTTGATGGTTTTTTTTTTTTTGGTTGAAACATTTCAACTTCTATTCCTCCTCCTCCTTTTTATATAATAATATTTTTCAGGGTTTGAATGTAATCATCTACTGATTGCCTGATGAAGACACGTGTAAATGTATAAATTGAGTAAATGATAGAGCTGTATTACATACGTGTTGCCATTTGACCATCTCTTAAGACCAAGTATTAGAACACGTAGATGAATCCTGGACAATGTGACCGTGCTTCCACATCTGTATTGCCTGTTGGTTTGGGGGAGGGGGGGAAGTTGACCTGGGTTTCTGTATTACTGTAGCACTTTGTGACATCTGCTAATGTTAAAACAAAGGACTTTGTAAATACATGTAATTAATTGATTTTGACTGCACATCTTTCTAGTTGTTTTTGGCAGCAGACAACAATGTTATCTCAAAATCCAAGGGCAGTTTCAGAAGCTCTGCCAACGTGGCTTAATTGAATGATTGTAGCAGACTGAAGTTCCACCTACACCTCGTCGGAGGAGAAACCACATATACAGCTACTGACGAAACAACCCAGAAAGGGTAATTCATCCAGAGTTCAGCTTAGTCGTTAGTTGGAGCTACAATGGCTCCCTCCGGGACTAACTTAGTGTTAGTCACACTGTGTCCATACTGCCGGCCCGGTTGAAGAGGTACCTAATTGATATCGGATCTTATTATGTATTGATCATAGTCGGCTGCTCCATGTCTGAGTACTGCAGTGTCTAATTAAATGATTACATTTATTCCCCCTGCTTTTACAATACGATAACAATACGACAAGGTAATGTATTAAAACATTGATTATTCACAAAGTATATCAATAGAGTTGTCATATTTATTTGCGGTAGGCTAGGCTAACACAGTGGCTTCACTCTGTGAGTCATTTTAGAAAAGATGTGCGTACCGCTGACAGTGGTTCTTTTGTAACTGCGTTGTATTGGGGTGAGACAAAGTGACTCTGGGGACTTACATTATTAAAGGCCTTAGATGTGTTTTTGCTTGTTTTCAGATGATGAAATATATGATCATTCAGCATGAGGAAGAGGTAGAACCGTGCTAAGACTAGTTAAAAGACACTTCCTGCTCTGAAGGAAGCACAACACAGCGTGAGCACGCTGCTTGACTCTCACACCATCTCAAAGACACCATCAGTAATTATTTGATTTAACCTTTACTTAACTGACTTGCCTAGTTAATAAATCCTCTGCGGGATCTATGACCCCCCCATGGGACAGTTGAGCTAACATGCGCTAATGTGATTAGCATGAGAACATTTCCCAGGACATAGACATATCTGATATGGGCAGAAAGCTTAAATTCTTATTAATCTAACTGCACCATCCAATTTACAGTAGCTATTATAGTGAATACCATGCTATTGTTTGAGGTGAGTGCACAGTTATGAACTTGAAAATATATCAATAAAACAATTAGGCACATTTGGGCAGACTTGATACAACATTTTTAACATAAATGTAATGTTTCATTAGATCAATCTAAAACTTTGCGCATACACTGCTGCCATCTGGTGGCCAAAATCTAAACTGTGGCTAAACTGGAATAATACCTTGTGGCCTTTGTTTTGCATTTCATTGTATTATATTTTACTAGATCTAATGTGTTGTGTTCTCCTACATTCATTTCACATTTCCACAAACTTCAAAGTGTTTCCTTTCAAATGGTATCAATAATATATATATCCTTGCTTCAGACAGTTAGATTTGGGTATGTCATTTTAGGCGAAATAACAGTGTGATCCTCAATTAACAACATTTTCGACCTACCCTGGCCAAACCCAGATGATGCTGGGCCAATTGTGCACTGCCCTATGGGACTCCCAATCATGGCCAGTTGTGATACAGCCTGGAATTGAGCCAGGGTCTGTAGTGACATCTCATGCACTGAGATGCAGTGCCTTAGATGGCTGCGCCACTTGGGAGCCCCCATAGACAATAGAGGAAGGACAGAGGGAAGAGAGGAGACAATGCTGATGTGACTGAACGAGCTAAAGTAATTCAAGATTGTTTCTGTAAACCTTAAACTATGCACTCAATGTACTTTAGTAATGTTGTTTCATTGCCAAAGCTGGGGGCGGGCATGTTCTTCAAACCATACAGAAATAGTCATGGCTTGCGTCAACATTTTGACACAATGGGCCAGATTCAGAAAAATCTACATGAAAAGTTTCTTAAGGGGAAAAAGTAATAAGTTCATAAGATTGCTTTGTAATTCTTCAAAATGCTCTTAGAAATTCATAGTTTTTCTTAGGAACTTCGTGAATATCTTATTTACATTTTACATTTACATACATTTAAGTCATTTAGCAGATGCTCTTATCCAGAGCGACTTACAAATTGGTGAATTCACCTTCTTATGTGGCATTGACATTAGTGATGTGCTTGAAACCAATAAATAAGCCTATGTGACAATGATGATAGGATTTGGCCCACTGTAATAGTGTTGATATTTCCATTTTATTCCATTTTATTTATCTGCTTTATGTCTCGAAGTTGCCCAAGAAAAAGTTGATGGTTACAAAAGTATGAATTTGTCACGAGACTAGGGTTTAGCCGTGCTAAAGTTAAGTACATTTCCAAGAAGAAATCCAAAACATTGTTTTCAAGATTCCCAGAATTCCATTTTTCTTTTTCTTACGGAGAAATAACGTGTGAACATTTCCAATAACTTTGTTGAGTAATTTCACTTTTTCATAAGTCTATAGTTAAGGAAAAAATGACAGTTTAAGAAGAAATGTCTTCTTAATTAAGAATCTCGACACAGAAGTACTGTTCAAATCATACAGCAGTAGTCACTGGATAAATCACGCCTGGTCACTCACAACGGTGATTCTTCAAGAATAGAAAGATAATTAGTTCATACAAAAAAGAGAGAAGAATAGATGTAATGTTTATACATTCACTGTATTTCACTGGTTATTAAATAGTGGGAAATGATTAACTGAAACACAAAACTAATGCCAAAACATGAAACACACACAAAAAAAATTGAAAACTAGCTTGAGGAATTGGTCAAATAAATTCACACACAGTCTTTCAAAAGGAATTCCCCCCAATAAATAAGATGTATTATATGTTTTGTGAAAACTACTGCTGTCCGTTTTTATTTTTGTGTGTGTGCGTAGCGATTATTTAATGCCAACTTTCAATTGCTCTTTGGAAATCACTGAGAGCTTTGACGTGCTTTGCCAGTTCCTCTCCCATTCTAGGATCTGTCACTTTCCCTGGTTCAGATCTGTTACTTTCCCTGGTTCAGATCTGTCACTTTCCCTGGTTCAGATCTGTCACTTTCCCTGGTTCAGATCTGTCACTTTCCCTGGTTCAGATCTGTCACTTTTCCTGGTTCAGATCCCTCACTTTCCCTGGTTCAGATCTTTTATTTAATATTTTTTTAACCTTTTTTAAACTAGGCAAGTCAGTTAAGAACAAATTCTTATTTTCAATGACGGCCTAGGAACAGTGGGTTAACTGCCTGTTCAGGGGCAGAACGACAGATTTGTACCTTGTCAGCTCGGGGATATGAACTTGCAACCTTCCGGTTACTAGTCCAACGCTCTAACCACTAGGCTACCCTGCCATCCCTGGTTCAGATCTGTCACTTTCCCTGGTTCAGATCCCTCACTTTCCCTGGGTCAGATCTGACACTTTCACTGGCTCAGGAGAGGGAAAAGAGAGCTCTCAGCGGACCCTTGCAAAGCCAAATGTTACACCAGCCAGACCACATCTCAACGCCAAACATGATCATACTGATAAGCTACTATTTCTCGCTCAAATACCCTCTACTTTTAGAGTAAAGATATGGATTACATTGTGAAATAGTTTTTACATTCAGTTGATTATCTAAATAAGGATATTATTGATCGGTTAGGTGCATGTCCACAATTTCTCCTCTGTCATAAAATCAAAGTAGATTAATGCATTGAGAGAATCAGACATTAGTGTAAAATAAAAAGCCACACACATTACCGATAACACTTGCTATTTAATTTAATTTATGGTTTATCAAGTACCACATCCTGTATTTTTGTACCTAATGTAAAATACCCTATACCTTTTATACTGTTAATACACATTATCAATTTATATTCACAGTGTGGCCTGGGGATTTATCACAGCAGGCATGGTTTGTGTTACCATATTGCCACCTAGTGACGTTGCATCAAATGTGCTCTCTTGTCTCTTGGAGGAGAGATTAGGTCGCAGAGTACAATACTGTTGTGGATATGGTTCTGAGGCATTATGCGAATTTGTTGATAGTGAATGAATCAAGACATGATCATTGAAAGGTGTTCATTGGCATGAGAAGGATTTGGAAACTATTGGCTACTGTTTTATAGAGTTGTGCTTTTACAACGACTGTCTGATCAAAATCAACTACTCAAGATTTTTTTGTGTGGGAGAGGGCAGTTATATCTTTTAAAATGAGACTGAAAAAAGTTCAATATTTCCTTTTTATATAAACAGAGTTGTTTTGTCAAAGACGTGACCAACTTCTCTATGGGTGGTATGTTGTGCACTGTATGTTAGGACACATTTAGAAACACTTCATTCACATTAGACATAATGGTCACAGTCATCCTCCATAAGACTGTAATGATTTAATTGCACCACATATAGCCACATACTGTTTACAGTGGCTTAAAGTGCATCCTCCCGCTCTTACTGCAAGTAGAGGGAAATTATTGCTTCTGTTGGAGAGAACCCTGTAGAGGTTAGCTTCCATTGGAAGAGAACCCTGTAGAGGTTAGCTTCCATTGGAAGCTACAGGGTTCTCTTGGCATTCTCTCAACCAGGTTAATGAGGTAGTCAACTGGAATGCATTTCAAATAACAGGTGTGCCTCGTTAAAAGTTCAATTTTTTAAATGTATTTTTTTCTTAATGTGTTTAAGGCAATCAGTTGTGTTGTGACAAAGTAGGGGTGGTATACACAAAATAGCCCCATTTGGTAGAAGACCAAGTCCATAATATGGCAAGAACAGCTCGAATAAGCAAAGAGAAACGACAGTCCATCATTACTTTCAGACATGAAGGTCAGTCAACCCGGAAAGTTTGAAGAACGTTTTTGATAGCATAGCTACAGTATTTCACTTTTTAATGTGTACAGTATTGCTTACTAGGTGTGTCCAATCAATTGTGTAACCACTCCCTCTTCCAATTAGGGCTAATTGGAAAAGCTGTTCAAAAGAGGACATTGTATTATTTCTTTGTACTCCCTGATGAAGGCCATGCAGCCGAAACGCGTCAGATTTTTACAACTTTGTTTCTATTGAACATGCCATACAAATAAAGGCATTTTAATTTGTTATATAAGGAGTGCCTTGGTCCTCCTTTCTTAATGAGAACTTTGAAAGTTTCTTCAAGTGCAGTCGCAAAAACCATTAAGCCCTATGATGAAACTGTCTCTCATGAGGATCCTCACAGGAAAAGAAGAACCAGAGTTACCTCTGCTGCAGAGGATAAGTTCAATAGAGTTACCAGCCGCAGTAATTACAGCCCAAATAAATGCTTCGGTGTGTTCAAGTAACAGACACATCTCAACATCAACTGTTCAGAGGAGACTGCGTGAATCAGGTCTTCATGATCGAATTGCTGCAAAGAAACCACTACTAAAGGACTCCAATGAGAAGAAGAGACTTGCTTGGGCCAAGAAACATGAGCAATGGACAATAGACCAGTGGTAATATGTCCTTTGGTCCAAATTTGAGATTTTTGGTTCCAACCGCAGTGTCTTTGTGAGACGCAGAGAAGGTGAACGGATGACCTCCACATGTGTGTTTCCAACCGTGAAGCATGGAGGAGGAGGTGCGATGGTGTGGGAGTGCTTTACTGGTGACACTGTCTGTGATTTATTTAGAATTCAAGGCACACCTAACCAGCATGGCTACCACAGCATTCTTTAGCGATACGCCAGCCCATTTGGTTTGTGCCAAGTGGGACTATCATTTGTTTTTTAATAGGAAAATGCTCCAATGCACCTCCAGGTTTTGTAAGGGATAGTTGACAAAGAAGGAGAGTGATGGAGTGCTGCATCAGATGACCTGGCCTACACAATCACTCAACCTCAACACAATTGAGATGGTTTGGGATGAGTTGGACCGCAGAGTGCCAGCAGCATACTACCCTGCATACCACTGCTGGCTTGCTTCTGAAGCTAAGCAGGGTTGGTCCTGGTCAGTTCCTGGATGGGAGACCAGATCCTGCTGGAAGTGGTGTTGGAGGGCCAGTAGGAGGCATGGTCTAAAAAATAAAAAAATATCCCAATGCCCCAGGGCAGTGAATGGGGACACTGCCCTGTGTAGGGTGCCGTGTTTCGGATGGGAAGTTAACCGGGTGTCCTGACTCTCTGAGGTCATTAAAGATCCCATGGCACTTATTGTAAGAGTAGGGGTGTTAACCCCGGTGTCCTGGCTAAATTCCCAATCTGACCCTCAAACCATCATGGTCACCTAATAATCCCCAGTTTACAATTGGCTCATTCATCCCCCGCCTCTCCCCTGTAACTATTCCCCAGATCGTTGCTGCAAATGAGAACGTGTTCTCAGTCAACTTACCTGGTAAAATAACAGATAAATAAATAAAAAATATTAAAGAATGAAGGAAAAGTAGCCACCAAGTGCTCAGCATATGTGTGAACTCCTTCAAGACTGTTGGAAAAGCATTCCAGGTGAAGCTGGTTGAGAGAATGCCAAGAGTGTGCAAAGCTGTCAAGGTAAATTGTGGCTACTTTGAAGAATCTCAGATATAAAATATGTTTTGATTGTTTAACACTTTTTTGGTTACTACATGATTCCATATGTGTTATTTTATAGTTTTGATGTATTCACTATTATTCTACAATGTAGAAAATAGTAAAAGTAAAGAAAAACCCTTGAATGAGTAAGTGTGTCCAACCTTTGACTGGTACTGTACATCTGGGTGGTGTCTAGGGTGTTCTAACTGTGTGAAGTACTGTAGTCCACTACCAGAAGAGAAGGAGAGACTAAATGCATCCGGCATGCAAAATCTATGGAACCAGAGTAAGCTGTTGGGAATCATTTCTGGTTTCAAAGTTTAAAAAAAAAAGTGAATGCCTTTACTTTGAATTTACCAGTGAACAAGTTTTTTTTTTCCTGTTGAGCTTTCTGTTTTATTTGGAAACAATAGCAAGAGAAATGACTGTAAAAGGCAATGTGATCTGCTCTGGTTTAACCGGTCAGAAAAGAATGTTCTGAGGATTCTCAGAACTATATACCAACACAGCTCTGTTAAGGTTCTACTTTTGGTTACACAGTCGTACAGTAAGTAATACTCTTTCTATGCTAAATAGGGATGTGGGACTGTTAGATCTAACCAATGAACTGTACAATAGGTACTAATTGGAGCATGGAAACCATCCCCCAGAATTGTTATCAGCCTCGAGAGATTTGTGTCTGAGGACAAGCAGAAAGAAAGGAATCCTTTCGTTTATCAGTACCTTTGATTACCTACTGTACTAAAGGAAATCACAGGACATTACCCTTACATGCTTTGTTAGAGTATTGCTATAATTGTATAATTTGATAATTATTAAACCTTTTGACATTTCATACATTTTCTGTGAGATGATGTATAACTTTTTGCTGAATATTCTTCATCTGGATTTGACAGGGGGGGGGGGGTATAAACCACAGAAGAAGAAGAGAAAACAGTCAAATCTTTTCGTTTCACAGCAGGAACGGGCTATTTTTTTGCCGGTTTAGATCAGTTAGAGGATCAATTACAGAGTTTCACAGTAAACACATATTCTGGCAATCTATTGAACAATGTTGTTCGTAGAGACATAATTTAACAAACATCTGGATTTCAAAGGGCTGCTAATGATTTCCCATCCGTCTTCTTCTAAATGACTAAAGTGCATGTAATTACAATGATAATTAAATATGAATCTGTTTCTGTCAATTGCAGAGATTCATCATTCTCACATGAAAAATATACTTCCATTGAAGACAGAATGGATTCATTCAAATTATATAACAGGTATATTTCCTTCCTCAAGTTCAGTCTCTTTGTTAAAATATCCCTTTTTATCTTAAATATCAGCAATACCTCTTTGTGTGTGTTAGTTGCTACATCCTCTCCTCACAGGTTGCTAAGAAGAGGAGTGAGGACAATTTTATTATTTAAAACCTAATATCCAATTTCTCACAATTCCAACTGTGAAACTGACTGATATGAGATATATTTCATCTTCGGAAACACATCATTTAGTGCATCATCCATCCACCACTTAGAATACAGATGTAATCTCTACTAGATACTACTACTACTTAATCTCTACTCGATACCAACATACCTTAAATGAAAATTTGGGCAAAAAGGCAAACTCAGCTCCATATCAGCTCCATCATTTATTGAATCAGATGGCTCATTCATTACAAAACCCACAGATATTACCAACTACTTTAATGATTGTTTTTATTGACAAGATTTAGCAAATTTAGGCATGACATGCCAGCAACAAACTCTGACACTACACATCTATGTATATCTGAACAAATTATGAAAGACAAGCGTTGTAGTTTTGAATTCCGTAACGTGAATGGACTGTATTGCCACTCCTATTTGCCATCTATTTAATACTGGCATAAAAAAAGTGTGTCCTCAGGCCTGGAAGAGAGCAAAGGTCATTCTGATAGTAAAGCTGTCACGCCCTGGTCTTAGTATTTTGTTTTTCTTTATCTATTTGGTCAGGCCAGGGTGTGGCATGGGTTTTTGTATGTGGTGTGTTTTGTCTTGGGTTTTTTCACATGTATTGGGATGGTAGCTTATTGGGGTGTTCTAGGTGAATCTATGGCTGTCTGAAGTGGTTCTCAATCAGAGGCAGGTGTTTATCGTTGTCTCTAATTGGGAACCAAAATATTTAGGCAGCCATATTCTTTGAGTGTTTCGTGGGTGATTGTCCTTATGTCCTTGTTCCTGTTCTGTGTTAGTTTACACCAGTATAGGCTGTTTTCGGTTTTCACATTATGTTTGTTGTTTTTGTATTTGATTCGTGTTTCCATTGTTTTTATTAAACATGAATCACAATAGCCACGCCACATTTTGGTCCAACTCTCCTTCACCTATAGAATATATAGATTGAAGGAAAAGCAGCCAACAAGTGTGGGAACTCCTTCAAGTCTGTTGGAAAAGCATTCCAGGTGAAGCTGGTTGAGAGAATGCCAAGATTGTGCAAAGCTATCATCAAGGCAAAGGGTGGCAACTTTGAAGAATCTCAAATATAAAATATGTTTTGATTTGTTTAGCACTTTTTTGGTTACTACATGATTCCATATGTGTTATTTCATAGTGTTGATGTCTTCACTATTATTCTACAATGTAGATAATAGTAAATCTAAAGAAAAACCGTTGAATGAGTAGATGTATCCAAACTTTTGACTGGTACTATATATTGAAAATAACATTGTATGGTGCTATCATACATTTTATATTGTAGATATATAGTGGTGTAATAATGTTACATGATCTACTGTTTTATCTTTTTTTGTATGTGTGATGTAAGTGCTTTAATGTGTTTGGACACCAGGAAGAATAGCTACTGCCTTGTCAGCAACAAATGGGGAGCCATAGTTATCCTTAGGAAGAGTAGCTGGGGGGGGGATCGATAGTAAATACAAATGCACATATTTGAACATCTCTTTGTGCATCTTTGGCAACACGACTTAGAATACATAAACATGTATTCTCTACCTGTAGTCTCTTGGGGAGAGACACTAATTGGCACGTTTCACTCTTGTCGATCAGCACACTCTTCATTGCATAACTTTGCAAAGCATTTACATCCACCACTTATGAAACATGTATCTTCCTAGCCTCTAACAGATACTTATTGTAACGGTTTTCTTCTGGGGAAAGAGAGGTTGACCAAAACGCAGCGTGGTTACTGGTAAACATCTTTAATAAAGATGAGCAATCTACAAAACAAGAAATGTGGAGAAAAAAAACCAGCCCTATCTGGTGCAACAGAGACAGGAACAATCACCCACAAAACCCAGCACAAAACAGGCTACCTAAATATGGTTCCCAATCAGAGACAATGACTTAACACCTGCCTCTGATTGAGAACCACATCTGGCCAAACATAGAAATAGACAAACCAGACACACAACATAGAATGCCAACCCAGCTCACATCGACCAACACTGGAAACAAGAGTAACACAAGTTTGATGGTCCCTCGTGACAGTACACATCACAGACAAACTGAATTGGTCCACTCACACAGACCTAGCATCATAGAAGGGTCTGGGTGGGCATCTGTCAACCATCTTGAGGCTGAAGAAATTTGGCTTGGCCCCACTGGACTGAAAGCAGCTCCGGACTGAGGGGCAGCTACTGAGAGGCAGCTCGGGACTGAGGGCATCCTGAGGGGCAGTATCACCGACTGAGACGGCAACTGCTCCGCCCTCAACCGTAAGGCTCTCCAGAGGGTAGTGAGGTCTGCACAACGCATCCTGGCTGGCTGGTGGTTCAAATCCTGGCTGACTCCAGGACATCCTGGCTGACCGGATCCTGGATGTTACAGGAAGGCCTGGCTGATCATCAAGGACATCTAACACCCGAGCCACTGACCTGTTCACCCTGGCTGATCATCCAGAAGGCGCTGGGCAGACTGGCGGCGCTGGGCAAAGCTGGGACCGAGAGACTGGGCAGACGGGTAGCTCAAGGCCATGGGCAAACTGTTAAACTGGCGCCTCTGGACTGAGGGACTGCTGGCGCCTCTGGACTGAGGACTGACGCCTCTGGACTGAACTCCAGCCACTTTAACTAATGGGACTTGACGGGACTGAATGGGTAAATATATCACTAGCCACTTTAAACTCTGCTACGCTTATACTAATGTTACTTACCCTGGACTTATTCATCTCATATGCATACCTATACTGTACTCTATATCATCTGACTGCGCCTTATGTAATACATGTATCACTAGCACCTTGTTGATGGGACGTTTACATACTCATCTCAAATGTATACTGTACTCGATACCATCTACTGTATCTTGTCTATGCTGCTCTGTACCATCACTCATTCATATATCAACTTATGTACATATTCTTTATCCCCCCAATTGTATAAGACAGTAGATTAGGAATTGTTCCTTATTCCCATCCGTTCACTCTCCTCCATTCTGTCATTAACTCCTCGAACTCTCAGACTCAGCATTTCGCCGACAGCTCCGATAACATCTGCTCCCATGTGGTGACAAATAAAATTTGATTTGATTTGAATGCCCATTCAGCTCACGTCCTGTGCCTCCCCTAAAACAAGGAAAACCTCCCGTTTGATGGTCAGAACGTGACAGCTATCCCCGCCTCTCTGCTTTCGCTGCCAACCTAAACGGCTATAGGGAGGGTCTGGGTGCCATCAGCCCAGGGTCCTTTCCCTAGGATCCCTCCCAAGTCCATTCTTCCAAACTGAGGGGCAGCTCTCTCCCACTGCTGGGCTGGACTGAGTGGAAGCTCAGGCTGGTTGAATCTAGCAGATCCTGGCTGGCTGGTGGTTCCGGTAGATCCTGGCTGACTGGTGGTTCCGGCAGATCCTGGCTGACCTGTTGCTTCTCCTGGCTGCTGCGGTTGCTGCTGCCTGGCAGACTGGCGGCTCCTGCGGCGCTGGGCAGACGGGTGATTCAGGCGGCGCTGGGCAGACGGGTGGACTCAAAAACTGGCGGCGTGGGCACTGAGGGACATCTGGCGCCTCTGGACTGAGGGACAATGGCGCAATCTGGACTGAGGGACTGTGGCGCTCTGGAAACTGAGGGACTCTGGCGCAACTGGACTGAGGGACAGGAGACAATCAGCCCACAAAACCCAACAGCGCTGGACTGAGAGGCTCTGGTTCGCAATCAGGACTGAGGGGCTTAACGCCTCTGGACTGAAGGGTGAAACCTGGTCAGCGCCAAACAGGCGGGAGCAAACCAGTGTTGATGGGACGGAGAGACAGCCTGGTGCGGGGTGCTGGCACTGGTGGTACCGGGCTGGAGACACACACCTCAGGGTGAGTCCCTTGTATACTATGCCAAAACATGCTAAAACTCTATCTTCACACTCCTCCAAAAATGTACTTTAAAACATCCTCGAGTGTCTCCTCATCTGCCATCCAACACCACTTGTCCATTCTGTCCAAACATGTACCTTCTCAGCCAGCTTCATATACTGATAAAATCCATGGCTCCTTAGCCTCTAACAGGGATACTTATAAAGCATGTAGGTCTGGCTCCTAATATCTATAAAATATGTCCCTTCCAGCCTCCCCAAGAAATACTTCAGCCGTCTGCATGCTAGCCTCTAATGCCGCCATATAAAATATTTCGCTTCCCGCTCTGGCTTATGGGGCGGCAACATGTCCCCTGCCACAGCCCTAATATCCATATAAAATATGTATCTTCCCAAGTCCAGATACTTCAAAAATGTATATTGCTATTCTCTAACAAATACTTTTAAAACATGTATAAACATGTGTTTTGCTGCTGCCTACTAACTGTTGCTTCTTCCAGCTGCTGCTGCAAATGCTTACTGTTTCCTGCTATCTTCTCCTGCTGCTGCTGTTCTTATAAAACTGTTTACAAAACATGTATCTTCCTTGGTTCTGGGTGATTACAAAACATGTATCTTCCTGGACAAGATAACGGACCAAAACATGTATATTGGTTTCTTAGTAAACATAAAACATGAATAAAGATGACCAATCTAACAATCTTACAAAACAAGAAATGTGAAAAATACTTATAACAGCCTATCTGGTGCTACAAACACATATAACAGGAACAATCACTACCCTGTCAGTTCTTGCAAAACATGTACAGTGCCTTCCTGTAGGTTCATGCTCTTGAACATCCGCAGAGTTTTGCCCCATTTCAGGCTTCAAACATAAAGATATAAAACGGCGGGACACAATCCAGGCACTTGTCATCTCCCGTTGGACTACTTCAAACTTTTTGTTGGCTGGGCTCCCTGCCTGTGCCATTAAACCCCTACAACTCATCCAGAACGCCGCAGCCCGTCTGGTGTTCAACCTTCCCAAGTTAATACTTTGTCACCCCCCCTCCTCCCTCTTGCCACTGGCTTACAGCTGTAAGTCGCATCCGGGTATGTCTCTATGTTTTGCCTCGAGAGACTGTGAGGGGAACGACATTTTTTCCCATTCCTCCTTGCAAAACAGCTCTGATCAGTGAGGTTGGATGGAGAGCATTTGTGAACAGCAGTTTTCAGTTCTTTCCACAGATTCTCGATTGGATTCAGGTCTGGACTTTGGAAGGTCAGTTCTAACACCTGGATATGTTTATTTTTGAAAATTCCATTGTTTTTGCTTTATGTTTTGGATCATTGTCTTGTGGAACAAATCTCCCAGTCTCAGGTCTTTTGCCAGACTCCACAGCGGAGTCAATCACCAATGGTCCACCTGGCCCCATCCATCTTCCCATCAAGGATTAATAATCTTCCCTGTCCTTCTGAAGAAAAGCAGGCCCAAAATGATTTAGATGCACTACCATGTTTGAAACTGTTCCACTACGCCAGAAGGTGAATTTTGCATTGTTGCCAATTTGTAAGTTCAATTTTTTCAGCAAACACCTTCTTCCAAATGACTTTGTAAAATGTAAATGTAAATCCCCACAAAACCCAACACAAACAGGCACTTTTTATGGTTCCCAATCAGAGACAATGACTTAACACCTGCCTCTGATTGAGAACCATATCAGGCCAAACATAGAAATAGACAAACCAGACACACAACATAGAATGCCCACCCAGCTCACGTCCTGACCAACACTAAAACAAGGAAAACACACCCGAATGATGGTCAGAACGTGACACTTATAAAACATGTATAAAACATGTATCTTCCTAGCCTCTAAAAATGTACTTATAAAACATGTATCTCCTTACCCTCTAACAGACACTTGTAAAATATGTATAGAACATGTACCTTCCAAGCCACTAACATATACTGATAAAACATGCATCGTTCTAGCCTCTAACAGATACTTATAAAGCATGTATCGTCCTAGCCTCTAATATAAACATATAAAATATGTCACTTCCAAGCCTCTGTAACATATAATGATGTATCATCATTAGTCATTTAGGTCAACTTTGGATCACTCAGAGATCCTCACTGAACTTCTGGAGAGAGTTTGCATGTATCATCCTAGCCTCTAATATAAACATATAAAATATGTCACTTCCAAGCCTCTGTAACATATACTTATAAAACATGTATCGTCCTAGCCTCTAATATAAACATATAAAATATGTATCTTCCAAGCCTCTAACAGATACTTACAAAACATGTATATTGCTATTCTCTAACAAATACTTTTTTAATATTCCTAGCATCTAAAACATTCTTATAAAACATACTACAAAACATGTATCTTCCTAGCCTCTAACAAATACTTACATAACATTATATCTTCCTAGACTCTAACAGAATTACAAAACATGTATACATTTACATTTAAGTTTTATAAGCCTTATAGAATTAAAAACATGTATCTTCCTAGACAAGATAACAGAACTTTACAAAACATGTATATTGCTATTCTATAGCAAATACTTATATAAACATGAATAAACATGTATCTTCCTAGCCTCTAACATGTACTTACAAAACATGTATATTACCCTTCTCTAACAAATACTTATAAAACATGTATCTTCCTACCTTCTAATATACACTTATATAACATGTATCTTTCCTATCCTCTATCAGATACTTGGGCAAAACATGTACAGTACTTTGCGAAAGTATTCAGCCCCCTTGAACTTTGCAACCTTTTGCCACATTTCAGGCTTCAAACATAAAGATATAAAACTGTAGGACACAATCATGAAGTGGAACGACATTTATTGGATATTTCAAACTTTTTTAACAAATCAAAACTGACAAATTGGGCGTGCAAAATTATTCAGCCCCCTTAAGTTAATACTTTGTAGACCACCTTTTGCTGTGATTACAGCTGTAAGTCGCTTGGGGTATGTCTCTATCAGTTTTGCACATCGAGAGACTGAAATTTTTGCCCATTCCTCCTTGCAAAACAGCTCGAGCTCAGTGAGGTTGGATGGAGAGCATTTGTGAACAGCAGTTTTCAGTTCTTTCCACAGATTCTCGATTGGATTCAGGTCTGGACTTTGACTTGGTCATTCTAACACCTGGATATGTTTATTTTTGAACCATTCCATTGTAGATTTTGCTTTATGTTTTGGATCATTGTCTTGTTGGAAGACAAATCTCCGTCCCAGTCTCAGGTCTTTTGCAGACTCCATCAGGTTTTCTTTCAGAATGGTCCTGTATTTGGCTCCATCCATCTTCCCATCAATTTTAACCATCTTCCCTGTCCTGCTGAAGAAAAGCAGGCCCAAACCATGATGCTGCCACCACCATGTTTGACAGTGGGGATGGTGTGTTGCTTTGCCTGACATAACGTTTTGCATTGTTGCCAAAAAGTTCAATTTTGGTTTTGCCTGACCAGAGCACCTTCTTCCACATGTTTGGTGTGTCTCCCAGGTGGCTTGTGGCAAACTTTAAACAACACTTTTTATGGATATCTTTAAGAAATGGCTTTCTTCTTGCCACTCTTCCATAAAGGCCAGATTTGTGCAATATACGACTGATTGTTGTCCTATGGACAGAGTCTCCCACCTCAGCTGTAGATCTCTGCAGTTCATCCAGAGTGATCATGGGCCTGGGGGGGTTGGCTGCATCTCTGATCAGTCTTCTCCTTGTATGAGCTGAAGGTTTCGAGGGACTGGCCAGGTCTTGGTAGATTTGCATTGGTCTGATACTCCTTCCATTTCAATATTATCGTGGAGACAGTGCTATTGGGATGTTTAAAGCTTGGGAAATCTTTTTGTATCCAAATGTGGTGGTTTAAACTTCTTCACAACAGTATCTCGTACCTGCCTGGTGTGTTCCTTGTTCTTCATGATGCTCTCTGCGCTTTTAACGGACCTCTGAGACTATCACAGTGCAGGTGCATTTATACGGAGACTTGATTACACACAGGTGGATTGTATGTATCATCATTAGTCATTTAGGTCAACATTGGATCACTCAGAGATCCTCACTGAACTTCTGGAGAGAGTTTGCTGCACTGAAAGTAAAGGGGCTGAATAATTTTGCACGCCCAATTTTTCAGTTTTTGATTTGTTAAAAAAGTTTGAAATATCCAATAAATGTCGTTCCACTTCATGATTGTGTCCCACTTGTTGTTGATTCCTCACAAAAAAATACAGTTTTATATCTTTATGTTTGAAGCCTGAAATGTGGCAAAAGGTCGACAAAGTTCAAGGGGGCACTCAGAATACTTTTAAAGGCACTGTATATTCCTAGCATCAAACACATTCTTATAAAACATGTACAAAACATGTATCTTCCTAGCCATCTAATTACACTTATATGACATATAACATCTATCTTTCCTATCCATCACTTACAAAAGGCGTGTATATTGCTATTTTCTAACAAATACTTATAAGACATAAATAAAACATTTATCTTCCTAGACATTCACGTTTCACTCCTCCAGTCTCCCCTTTCCCTTCTCAAACAACACAGACATCAGTTACAGCTGACCGTCAGCTGACCAGATCACTAATCATTATTAGAAACGATGAGCTTCCACTCATCAGGGGAAGGCCTGGGCATTTAGAATAGCCAGGTTAGGCCCACTCAGACATCATTTACAGATAGGCAGTAGAATAGGCAGTACTTTGCCTGACAGGTTAGGCCCTGGGCATTAAGGAGTAGAATAGGCAGTACTCCCACTCACACATCATTTACAGGATTGACAGAATTAGCTCCAACCCTCCAGCATCTTATTTACAGATTGGGGGCTTCAGGTTCAGACATTCCAGTTGCAGATAGCGGCATTACTAAGCTGATGTCAGACATCATTCTCAGGTTATTAGTCACAGGTGCAGCCTGGGGCTGGGACATCATTACAGATAGGTCCAGCTGGGGGTTAGGGGCTGGGGCTGGGGGCAGATGGGCGGGGGGTTGGGGCTCCAACACCATCAAATGATACAGTGGAGATAGAAGTAACCCAATATCTACATGGCTGACAGAGTGTTTAAAATAAAAGAGCAGCCCTTTGTGGAAAAGACATGTGGTGGTGTTGATAGCTCAGCTTATCCTGGAAGCAGTGGTGGAAAAAGTACCCAATTGTCATACTTCAGTAAAAGCAAAGATATTCTAACTAGAAAATGACTCCAGTAAAATACTACTTGAGTAAAAGCAAAAGTATTAGGTTTGAAATCTGCTTAAGTGTCAAAAGTAAAAAAGTATAAATAATTTCACTTTCATTATATTAAGGAATCCAGATGGCACAATTTATTTTATTTATTTGTATTTGCAGATAACCAGGGGCACACTCCAACATTCAGACATCATTAGAGATAGCCAGGGACAAACTCCAACACTCAGACATAATTTACAGATAGCCAGGGGAACACTCCAACACTCACACATCATTTACAGATAGCCAGGGGAACACTCCAACACTCATACATCAATTACAGATAGCCAGGGGAACACTCCAACACTCACATCATTACAGATAGCCAGGGGAACACTCCAGACATCATTTACAGATAGCCAGGGGAACACTCCAACACTCAGACATCATTTACAGATAGCCAGGGGAACACTCCAACACTCAGACATCATTTACAGATAGCCAGGGGAACACTCCAACACTCAGACATCATTTACAGATAGCCAGGGGAACACTCCAACACTCACACATCATTTACAGATAGCCAGGGGAACACTCCAACACTCAGACATCATTTACAGATAGCCAGGGGCACACTCCAACACCCAGACATCATTTACAGATAGCCAGGGGTACACTCCAACACTCACATCATTACAGATAGCCAGGGGCATACTCCAACATCATTACAGATATCCAGGGGGACACTCCAACACTCAGACATCATTTACAGATAGCCAGGGGAACACTCCAACACTCAGAGGCACATCATTTACAGATATGCCAGGGGAACACTCCAACACTCAGACATCATTTACAGATAGCCAGGGTTACACTCCAACACTCAGACATCATTTACAGATAGCCAGGGTTCCCACTCCAACACTCAGACATCATTTGACAGATAGCCAGGGTTACACTCCAACACTCAGACATCATTTACAGATAGCCAGGGATGCCCACTCCAACACTCAGACATCATTACAGATAGCCAGGGGAACACTCCAACACTCAGACATAATTTACAGATAGCCATGATCTCTGTTTACAGATAGCCAGGGGTACACTCCAACAGATCAGAGGCAGTAGAGATAGACAGGGATGATCTCTGTTTACAGATGAGTCCACCAGACTCAGAGACAGTAGAGATGACCAGGGATGATCTCTGTTTAGTGAGTCCTCCAGATCAGAGCATCAGTAGAGATGACCAGGGATGTTCCCTGTTTAGTGAGTCCACCAGATCAGAGGCAGTAGGGGCGACCAGGGATGTTCTCTGTTTAGTGAGTCCACCAGATCAGAGGCAGTAGGGATGACCAGGGATGATCTCTGTTTAGTGAGTCCACCAGATCAGAGGCATTAGGGATAGCCAGGGATGATCTCTGTTTACAGTAGTCTTGATCAGATATCCAGTAGGGATCACTCCAACACCCAGGACCATTTTGCTGTCCTGCTAAGCATTCAAAATGTAATGAGTACTGTTGGGTGTCAGGAAAACATGGAGTAAAACAGATAGCCAGGGTTAGACTACATCATTTTCTTTAGGGATGTAGTGAACTCCAACACTCAGTAAAAGTAAAAGTTGTCAAAAATATAAATCATTAAAGTAAAGATACCCAAAATAGACATTTTAAGTAGTACTCTAACTTTTATTTAACTAGCCAAGTCAGTTAAGAACAAATTCTTATTTTCAATGACAGCCTAGGAACAGTGGGTTAACTGCCTTGTTCCAGGGGCAGAACTACAGATTTGTACCTTGGGGATTAGAACGTGCAACCTTCCAGTTACAAGTCCACCACCAGAGACAGTAACCACTAGGCTACCCTGCCACCCCAAGTACATTTAAGAGATGACCTTGTTCTTTTAACCTCTTCCACCAGATCAGAGGCAAGGATGCCAGGGATGATTTCATTTTTGGTCCTCCAGATCAGAGGCAGTAGAGATGACAGGGATGCATATAATTGAGTCCACCAGATCAGAGGCAGTAAAACACTCTGTTTAGTGAGTCCTGAAAACAAATGTCTTCTCAGTGAGTCCAACAGATCAGAGGCAGTAGAGATGACGGGATGCCCTGTTTAGTGAGTCCACCAGATGAGGTTCATGCTCTGTTTAAAGATCCAGAGTGACTTGGCATCCACAGGAAGGCATGACAAGGATTTTTTAGGCTCTGTCTTTCATGATGACTCAGTCGGTATATGGCTGTGAACGCAAGAGGCAGTGAGGGATGCCCTTTCTGTAGTGGCCCCAGGTGACTGTAGCATCGCTGTTGGACCAAAGCGTGTCCTGCTAAGCATTCATGGGAATGAGTATTTGGGTGTCATTAATATTATGGAGTACAAAAAGTACATCATCCCGTCTTTAGGATGTACTGCAAGTAAAAGTAAAAGTTGGCAAAAATGGGCTCCCTGCCATTTAAGTTTTTCCATTTAACTAGCAAGTCAGTTAAGAACAAATTCATCCAATGAACCTAGCAGTGGGTTAACTGCCTTGTTCTGGGGTTCAACAGATTTGTACCTTGAGGATTGATTCCAGTTACAAGTCCACCACCGGCTACCCTGCCACCCCAAGTACATTTAAGTACCTTGTACATTTAACTCCACCTGGTGGCTTTTCATTTTTGGAAGAAAAAGATGCTCGACTATCCGCATATAATTGCTACTGTTCGAAAGAAAACACTCTGGTGTCCAGAAATACTTGCTTTCTGTGGAGCTGTTTAACGGGAGCTTCAGGCGCAAGATGACTTGGCATCCAGGAAATGACAAGATTTTTGAGGCTCCTACACTCCTTATATGGCAACGCAAGGGAACACTGCGCATCCACCTCTGGCATTGTGACGTATTTGTAGGCAGATCATTGGAAGATTGACCATAAGAGACCACATACCATTGGTTGATGACCACATTTACCACGGTCCGCCCGGTGTCCTGGAGTACAGTTTTTTCCATGGGGCACAAAGAGAAGCAAGCTTCCACGAACTGCAGCTCTTCAAAAAAACACCTTGATAAAACTGATTTTATTTATTTGGTTATCTTCACTGACTGTGGAAGGCAAACTTGCGTGCTCCTACACACGCCAGGAAACACATCTGGTATGTGGCTGGTCTATGCTAGAAGCTCTTCAAAGATAAATGATTTTATTTATTTGGTTATCTGGCTTTTGGAGTTGCGTGCTACATGCTAAACTCTTAGCATACTCTACACAAATTAGTCAATTTCTATGGTTCAAAAGCATATTTTGAAAATCTGAGATGACAGTGTTGTTAAGAAAAGGCTAAGCTTGAGAGCAAACGCATTATTTTAATTTTATTTGCGATTTTCAGAAATCGTTAACGTTGCGTTATGCTAATGAGCCTGAGGCTTAGTCACAATCCCGGATCCGGGATGGGGAGTTTCAAGAGGTTAAGTACCTTAAGTACTTTACTACCTGGAAGGCATACAGAGTGGAACAATATTTGGTGGTATTGGTTTCCATACGAAAATGTTTGCTAAATCTTACCCCCAATACCTCTGAATTGCATTATGTTGTGTCTGGAATGTATCAAAACACCAATACCAAGACGCAGCCGGTACTTGAACTTGGCTGTGACAGCTCAGACTTGTGGTGGCCTACGGTGTCCATTTCAGGACAGAAAATGCAAGTTAAATCAAGGGCCTCATCCGGAAATGAACTATGTTGAATAAGTCACATGAGTATCTGTCACCAGGTTGCTAAATCAACATATCTTTATCAACATAAAGAGAATAGGGTGCCATTTTTGTTGTTGTTTTGTTTTTTTGTTTTTTTGCCATTGTCTTAAGGTTTAAAACCACAGTAGTATTTAATGGGAGAATGGAACCCTGCCCAGGGGGATCACTTCTTTAATCAGGATTCAACATTGATACAACCTCCATATGACAACCAGGGACCCCTTTCATTGCCACGCACGGAAACCATCAATACATCTGTCTCCTCTGAAAATGACTGTCTACACATTCTTTAGTATTTAATTACAAGTGGGAAATCACTTTGTTCATCCATCAACAACAACACAAAATTCCCCTCCACTTGTCAAATGTAATACAGTGACACAATGCGAGAGAGAGAGAGAGAGAGAGAGGGGCCCTAGTCATGTTCTGTTAACGACCTTATTGTCTTGACAGACATGTCATAGAAAGCAGCTGCCTTTTGTTTCGCTGGGTTTTTTTTGTCACACTCCACAGAGAGCCAGCTACCTACCCCTGCTGAGACGAGGTTCAACTCAGATGTCTGAAATAGAGCGGACGGTAAATGATCATGTCAAGGTAGATTAATAGCTAAGATTAGAACGAGTAACCTATCGCCACCACTGTTCAAATGCATACAGTCAGCCACAATGAGGACAAGAAAAAATTATGTCATGAAGATGCACCATGTGTAACCAGCAGGCTGGTTAAGTCCTAAATGGTAGCCTACACTACACGTGTAGTGCACTACGTTTGACCAAAACCCATACAAACGTAGTGCACTATATAGAGAATAAGGTGCCAAAATAGATCCATCATATCTGAAAATAGATAGATCATAGCAGATGCAGAATGTACCTGCCTGATTATATCATTCTGTGAATAGTTCACCCTCTTAGGAGGGGAATTCTGATGTAAAACCACCTGGGCACATTGAAGAGTTTCAGGCAATTGCTGTGATTCATAAATGGGACTCTTATCCGATACTCAATCAATTCAATGTACAGCAAGTGGAGGACACTATTGTAGCATACCTTCCCTCTGGAAGAGGTGATCTCAGAGAGGGCACGGAGACGGAGGAGATATAAGGAGAAGGAGGAGGAGAGAGAGAGTCAATCGCACTAGACGAATTGCAAAGCTGCTAGCATGGGAGTCTAACATCTTGGTTCACAATAGCAACCAACACAACCTGCACAAATGGATTCTGTTATTTCAACAGATATTTTACCTCTTGTTTTTTTTCCAGGAAAACCACCTGAGTCAAGTGCGAAAAAAATGCTAATATTTATAGTATGCTTTGGATTGTCAATGCATTGCTATGGAATGAATAGCTAGAGTTATACTGCCGGTGGTTTTTAATTTTACCTTTATTTAACCAGGCAAGTCAGTTAAGAACAAATTCTTAGTTTCAATGACGGCCTAGGAGCAGTGGGTTAACTGCCTGTTCAGGGGCAGAACGACAGATTTGTACCTTGTCAGCTCTGGGATTTGAACTTGTAAACTTTCAGTTACTAATCCAATGCTCTAACCACTAGGCTACCCTGCCTCCCCAGGGTAGGGCCCTTAGGCCTGGAATGACTAGGGCCCTTAGGCCTGGAATGAATAACAAGTGTGAGAGAAGAAAAAAAAAAACATTTTACCTCACATGAGCCACGTACTGAATTCATGGCATGTTCACTTTGATTATGACCTCTTGGGAATACTTTGTGTGATACAATTGCAGCGGATTATAGATTTGACCTGAAGGAAAATGCACATTTAGAAATGTCAGAGTCGTTGAACAGCAGAATAGATTTAGTGAGAATTTATAGATCACCAAATTGTATTATCTTAGAGGGGGGAGGAGAGCCCACAGAGCCTACCTTTTCAGAATGCAAACCACTGTTGTCTTATTTTGCCTGGAGCAAAGACTGATATCTGTGAATTTGCATATACATGTATTTGCAGAGATACAATCAAACATCAAGGAGCAGACACAATTCCGGACTTCAAAGCGGAATACCAACCAGTTCTCTCTATAGCTAATACATAAAGCCCAGAGCCCTAGGAGGGAGGGAGGAGGAGAGCGTCATGCTTCATCTTCGTAACAGATAACATTAAAGCCCACGGAGAAGTTTTAAACAGCTACCGTATTGTGACTCAGGTCAGGAAACACATCCTGGTTCTGTCCCGACACAATAGTCTACTGTGTGCCAGCTGTCTAGTTTATAACATAAGCTACGTATATGAATACAGGCTAGCATCTTAACATGCATTCTAATATAACAAACCTCTATGGAGAAGGGCTAGAATGTCAACATGCATTCTAATATAACAGAACCTCTATGGAGACAGACTAGAATGTCAACATGCATCCTAATATAACAGAACCTCTATGGAGACAGACTAGAATGTCAACATGCATTCTAATATAACAGAACCTACACAGACTAGAATGTCAACATGCATTCTAATATAACAGAACCTCTATGGAGACAGACTAGAATGTCAACATGCATTCTAATATAACAGAACCTCTATGGAGACAGACTAGAATGTCAACATGCATTCTAATATAACAGAACCTCTATGGAGACAGACTAGAATGTCAACATGCATCCTAATATAACAGAACCTCTATGGAGACAGACTAGAATGTCAACATGCTTTCTAATATAACAGAACCTCTATGATTACAGGCTAGCATCTTAACATGCATTCTAATATAACAGAACCTCTATGGAGACAGACTAGAATGTCAACATGCATTCTAATATAACAGAACCTCTATGGAGACAGACTAGAATGTCAACATGCATTCTAATATAACAGAACCTCTATGGAGACAGACTAGAATGTCAACATGCATTCTAATATAACAGAACCTCTATGGAGACAGACTAGAATGTCAACACGCATTCTAATATAACAGAACCTCTATGGAGACAGACTAGAATGTCAACATGCTTTCTAATTTAACGGAACCTCTATGGAGAAAGACTAGGATGTCAACATGCATCCTAATATAACAGAACCTCTATGGAGACAGACTAGAATGTCAACATGCATTCTAATATAACAGAACCTATACAGACTAGAATGTCAACATGCTTTCTAATATAACAGAACCTCTATGGAGAAAGACTAGAATGTCAACATGCATCCTAATATAACAGAACCTCTATGGAGACAGACTAGAATGTCAACATGCATTCTAATATAACAGAACCTCTATGGAGACAGACTAGAATGTCAACATGCTTTCTAATATAACAGAACCTCTATGAATACAGGCTAGCATCTTAACATGCATTCTAATATAACACAACCTCTATGGAGACAGACTAGAATGTCAACATGCATTCTAATATAACAGAACCTCTATGGAGAAAGACTAGGATGTCAACATGAACCTCTAGAGAAAGACTAGGATGTCAACATGCATCCTAATATAACAGAACCTCTATGGAGACAGACTAGAATGTCAACATGCATTCTAATATAACAGAACCTCTATGGAGACAGACTAGAATGTCAACATGCATTCTAATATAACAGAACCTATACAGGCTAGCATCTTAACATGCATCCTAATATAACAGAACCTCTATGGAGACAGACTAGAATGTCAACATGCATTCTAATATAACAGAACCTCTATGGAGACAGACTAGAATGTCAACATGCATCCTAATATAACGGAACCTCTATGGAGACAGACTAGAATGTCAACATGCATTCTAATATAACAGAACCTATACAGGCTAGCACATTAGACAATGTTTCTGTGTGTCGATTTCAGTATACCAAGGTGCTATTCAATCAAACCAAGGTCAAATCATAAAACAGACCGTTTTTTTATTTTTTAGATAGAATTCAAATTTAAATTCTTCTCACATACTGTACAGCAGGTTCATGCCTCAGACACATGTTTTGAGCTACGTAAGATGTATTGCCCCAAAGTGATCCAAAAATGATGTCCAGCAGCCAGGGTTCATCTTTATCTTGTTCTCATTTCAAAGGTGAGATTGACCATGTCAGGGTACAGTGACTACAATAGCACTATTACCTAATGCAGCTCCTCAAATTCAAAGACCAAGTCAGTCTATCCGGATTGTCCAAATATCTTCCCCAATACAGCTGAACTCGGCAATAATTAAAGTAGAAAAGGAGAGAACGGACAAGAGGTGGATGAAGGAAGGGAACCACGGAATGAGAAATATTCATCATTCTAAGGCTTCGGAGTGCGTTATTAGAACACAATTTCAACGGGGATCTTAGTTGCTCTCATTAGATGGTGTATCAAACCAGAACAAAACTCACATCTCTTAACGACGTGGAGGAAGTGGATCGGAAAACGAGGAGAGGCCACAGAGGACAGAACAGCCGATTCCATGGTTTTGTCACCACCAGGCTCTTGCTCTGCTGTTGCTCTCCCACTAACAAGTCAGCTCAGCTTTTTGGAATGTGTCCCAAATGGCACCCTATTCCTTTTATAGTGCACTACTGCTGATTAACCCTGGTCAAAAGTAGTGCACTATATAGGGGAAAGGGTGTAATTTGGGATGCATAGGTTGGAGTGCGGTTCATTCACACAGTCTTTAGTTCCTCATCATTGATTAGAATTTAAAGTCTTGAATTTACTGGCAATGTTTTATACAGATTATCTCTTTCAAACCAAGTTGCTGACATTTTGTTTTTAAATTACCATGTGGCGTAGTTTTCACTTTAAAGAAGTTTCTGCTGTGCAAAATTTACTGTAAAATACATACTCAGAAAGAAAAACAAGAAGAAGAAGAAGACAAAGAAGAAGAAGAAGACAAAGAAGAAGACAAAGAAGAAGACAAAGAAGAAGACAAAGAACAAGAAGACAAAGAAGAAGAAGAAGACAAAGAAGACAAAGAAGACAGAGAATAAGAAGACAAGGAAGAAGAAGAAGACAAAGAAGAAGACGACAAAGAAGAAGAAGACAAAGAAGACAAAGAAGAAGAAGAAGACAAAGAAGACAAAGAAGAAGACAGAGAATAAGAAGACAAGGAAGAAGAAGAAGACAAAGAAGAAGACGACAAAGAAGAAGAAGACAAAGAAGACAAAGAAGAAGACAAAGAAGACAAAGAAGACAAAGAAGAAGACAGAGAATAAGAAGACAAAGAAGAAGACAAAGAAGAAGAAGAAGAAGACTATTGTACACAGATGTTCAGCAGAAACTAGTCTTCTGCTTTATTGGAATGGAGTGGAATCGATCATTTCTGAAAATGTTTGGTTCTAAGAATGTACAATATGAGATGGTATGTTACGATTGACTGGTCTCTCACTGCTAACAATCTCCAATTGCCTGTGTTTTCACCTCATGCTCTAAGGCAAAACAATACAACCCTACTAAGCCAACATGTTCTCCCATGGCAATTGAATGTTCTCAAAGTTGAAGCTTAGAGAGGACACGATGGAATCTAACATTATGTCTCTGAATAATTAGGACCCTGTGCTTTGTTTGAAGCCACATTCCCTGTGGTAAACGTCCATCAATAAAAACAGCCTTTCATCTTGATATGCTATACATGCATTGATACCAGATGCAGAGGACACAAGTGCATACCAAAATGGTGTACTTTTCCCTACAAAGTGCACTACAAGTAGTGCACTGGAGAGTTAATAGGGTGCCGATTGGGACGGAGAGCTGTCTACAAAACAGACGAGCTGATCTCATCTGTGCTTTTTCCTTCTTTGTATTGCTACATCTGAAGAAACTGTTCCTGTCCACAACAGGATAAGATTTACATAAACATCAGACTCGTTCTCTTTCTCCGTCTGTGTCTGTCAGAAAAAAAACACTTGAGACGTGTAAAACATTTGCATATCAAGGTTGTCATTATAAGGGAGACAATGGCTGTCGGCATGTAGTGTAACGTTTGAAATATTTGTATACATGAGTAAGTCATCTGTTCGTATTTGAGACTTCAGTCCAATTTGATTATACTGTATCTATGTGATTCTACTGTATCCAGTTAGGGGAGTTAATGTCCTTGTGTGTTTTTAAGACTCTGATCGACAACACTGTTTGTGATAACTGCAGTTGTTTCTAATCTTAAATTGCATCGGTAACTTGTGACACTTTGTCTTTTGTGTGTATTTTGTACTTTTCTGTAATATTTTATGGACACGCTGCTATTTCCGTGTTTTGACTTCTTGCCAGGTCGCCCTTTGCGAAAGACGTTTTTAACCTCAATGGGCTTTACCTGGTTAAATAAAGGTAAAACAATTGTTTTCAAAAATCTATGTGATTCTACTGTATCTACGTGATTCTACTGTAGCTACGTGATTCTACTGTATCTACGTGAATCTACAGTATCTATGTGAATCTACTGTATCTACGTGATTCTACTGTATCTACATGATTCTACTGTATCTATGTGATTCTACTGTATCTACATGATTCTACTGTATCTACATGATTCTACTGTATCTATGTGATTCTACTGTATCTACATGATTCTACTGTATCTACATGATTCTACTGTATCTACGTGATTCTACTGTATCTACATGATTCTACTGTATCTATGTGATTCTACTGTATCTATGTGATTCTACTGTATCTACATGATTCTACTGTATCTACATGATTCTACTGTATCTACGTGATTCTACTGTATCTACGTGAATCTACTGTATCTATGTGATTCTACTGTATCTACGTGATTCTACTGTATCTACATGATTCTACTGTATCTATGTGATTCTACTGTATCTACATGATTCTACTGTATCTACGTGATTCTACTGTATCTACATGATTCTACTGTATCTATGTGATTCTACTGTATCTACGTGATTCTACTGAATCTATGTGATTCTACTGTATCTATGTGATTCTACTGTATCTACATGATTCTACTGTATCTATGTGATTCTACTGTATCTACGTTATTCTACTGTATCTACATGATTCTACTGTATCTACATTACTCTACTGTATCTACATTACTCTACTGTAAATCAAATGTTTATCTTCTGATAATATATATATATATATATATTTTTTTTTTAAATTCTATTTCACCTTTATTTAACCAGGTAGGCAAGTTGAGAACAAGTTCTCATTTACAATTGCTATAAAGCATAGCAGTTCGACACATACAACGACACAGAGTTACACATGGAGTAAAACAAACATACAGTCAATAATACAGTATAAACAAGTCTATATACGATGTGAGCAATTGAGGTGAGATAAGGGAGGTAAAGGTAAAAAAAAGGTCATGGTGGCAAAGTAAATACAATATAGCAAGTAAAACACTGGAATGGTAGATTTGCAATGGAAGAATGTGCAAAGTAGAAATAAAAATAATGGGGTGCAAAGGAACTAAATAAAAAAATAAAAATCTCCAATCAATTGAATTTACCACAGGTGGACACCAATCAAGTTGGAGAAACATTCTCAATATCAAAATATCAAACGAGGATAAGTGCAAATTGAAATAAATCGATCGCCACAACATGTTTCCAATGTACAGAACACGTGAACACAACTGTACAACTTGGGAGCTGCAATGTACATAAGCACAATTTAAGCATTCAACTGGCGAGCAGAAATAACAGCACGTCTGACAAGGAGAAGCAGTATTTGAATTCACTCAACGACTCCTGCTGTAATCACATATTGAAATGGAAATTACAGCCTGGTACAAGTGCATGGCTGTGTTATGGATTACTTGGGGATTGATGGTAAATTCCTCATGCAATCCAACAACTTCAGCTTTGTTGCAATTGATGTAACCATTAACGTGACATTTTAGAGCATGGTAATTTTAGGGTCAATTGTTATATTGTATTTTCACTCTTGTAAGTGGAACCAGACACATTTCGATCCAGTTTGCAAGATTTTAGTTTGATATTACGCAACAATGAGGCTCACCCTGCACATTGGAGGTATAAAGATTAGACATAAATAATAGTGATGGAAAAGAGAGAGAACAAACCCAGTGAACAGTATTAAAGTCACACAACTTGTCCAACTGGAAGCTGGATGGAAGAGGAAACACTAAAACAACCTGTCCAACTGGAAGCTTGGTGGAAAAGGAAACACTAAAACAACCTGTCCAACTGGAAGCTGGGTGGCAGAGGAAACACTAAAACAACCTGTCCAACTGGAAGCTGGGTGGAAAAGGAAACACTAAAACAACCTGTCCAACTGGAAGCTGGGTGGCAGAGGAAACACTAAAACAACCTGTCCAACTGGAAGCTGGGTGGAAAAGGAAACACTAAAACAACCTGTCCAACTGGAAGCTGGGTGGCAGAGGAAACAGTAAACGACCTGTCCAACTGGAAGCTGAATGGAAGAGGAAACACTAAAACAACCTGTCCAACTGGAAGCTGGGTGGAAGAGGAAACACTAAAACAACCTGTCCAACTGGAAGCTGGATGGAAGAGGAAACACTAAAACAACCTGTCCAACGGGAAGCTGAATGGAAGAGGAAACGCTAAAACATCCTGTCCAACTGGAAGCTGGATGGAAGAGGAAACACTAAAACAACCTGTCCAACTGGAATCTGGATGGAAGAGGAAACACTAAAACAACCTGTCCAACTGGAAGCTGGGTGGAAGAGGAAACACTAAAACAACCTGTCCAACTGGAATCTGGATGGAAGAGGAAACACTAAAACAACCTGTCCAACTGGAAGCTGGATGGCAGAGGAAACACTAAAACAACCTGTCCAACTGGAATCTGGATGGAAGAGGAAACACTAAAACAACCTGTCCAACTGGAAGCTGGATGGAAGAGAAAACACTAAAACAACCTGTCCAACTGGAAGCTGGGTGGCAGAGGAAACAGTAAAACAACCTGTCCAACTGGAAGCTGGGTGGAAAAAGAAACACTAAAACAACCTGTCCAACTGGAAGCTGGGTGGCAGAGGAAACACTAAAACAATCTGTCCAACTGGAAGCTGGATGGAAGAGGAAACACTAAAACAACCTGTCCAACTGGAAGGTGGATGGAAGCGGAAACACTAAAACAACCTGTCCAACTGGAAGCTGGGTGACAGAGGAAACACTAAAACAACCTGTCCAACTGGAAGCTGGGTGGAAAAGGAAACACTAAAACAACCTGTCCAACTGGAAGCTGGGGGGAAGAGGAAACACTAAAACAACCTGTCCAACTGGAAGCTGGGTGGCAGAGGAAACACTAAAACAACCTGTCCAACTGGAAGCTGGGTGGAAAAGGAAACACTAAAACAACCTGTCCAACTGGAAACTGGGTGGCAGAGGAAACACTAAAACAACCTGTCCAACTGGAAGCTGGGTGGAAAAGGAAACACTAAAACAACCTGTCCAACTGGAAGCTGGGTGACAGAGGAAACACTAAAACAACCTGTCCAACTGGAAGCTGGGTGGAAAAGGAAACACTAAAACAACCTGTCCAACAGGAAGCTGGGTGGAAGAGGAAACACTAAAACGATGTGTTGTTTTCTAAATGCCATTTTCCCAAGATGTTGGAAACTCGGATAAAATACACAAAAAAAATTCTTCATCTAATCAGAAATGCTTTATATTGTACTGGAATATATAATGCACCTCATCTACCACTGTTGTGAGGCCTTTCCTTGGCTATAATGCATCAATGTGCTCCGTATATATGGTGTTTCAGTTGCTGGTGTTGCTTGATCACTATTCTGCACATTATTTTCCAGCACATTTTTGAACACATTTTCATTCGTTCAGATTTATGAATGTTTGTAAAGCCGGTTTTCACTAGTGGTAATCCAGCACTAAATGAGACAGGTGATTGGTTGGGTCACCTTGCTCCATTCTATATTGTGAAAATGTCCCTTAAACGTGTCATCCAGAGCAGAGAATGCCCCAAAATATAAGTTAACAATAGCAAACCACACTCCGCCTATTCTAAGTTCGTTCATTTTACAGTTTTGGGGTTTCTGGGTAGGGTTGCCAGGGTTGGACTCAATTCAAAATTTTGGAATTGACTTATTTGACGTCAATTGCAGCATCATATGATGCAAAATTCATCATACAGGGATTATTTATGTATTTTGAAAGTTACATATCTTGAAAACGAGATTGCTGACAAGCAAAACATTTTAGGATTATGTCAACAACGAACTAATGAAACAGATACAAACATATTTGTTTTGGGGTGGAGTTTTTCATTAACCTCAATGCTTAGATTAGGAAATTATATTTCCATCAACCATTTAATATGTTTCACTTCTATTTGAAGGCCTCAAGGACAGCATCACAATGGTCAATGTAATGTTCTTTTTTTAAGATATCGTCTGAATTCATATATCTATCTATCTTTAGTAAACGATGCAATTTGTTTGCAGAAACATTGCTCAGGAACCAACTTGCTGTGTCTGCATGTCTCTTGGACTGACACCAACTGATCTGGACAGCGGAATTGCCTGTTTTGCATGTTTCTGTTATGTTGGAAAGTACGCTAGGCTACTGACGTTTGAGTCCTAGTGAGTGGAGAAGGCTTTCAGAACAGAGCTCTAAACATTACCTTTGGCCGACCAATCCAAAGGTGTGTGTGTGTGTGTGTGTGTGTGTGTGTGTGTGTGTGTGTGTGTGTGTGTGTGTGTGTGTGTGTGTGTGTGTGTGTGTGTGTGTGTGTGTGTGTGTGTGTGTGTGTGTGTGTGCGTGTGTGTGCGCGTTTGGGTGTGTGTGCGTGTGTGCGTGTGTGTGTGTGTGCGTATGTGTGTGTGTGTGCGCGTGTGTGTGTGTGGTCTAACATGTAACCTTTGATTACTGCAGGTCACTCTCCGTGACTGACATGTGCCATAATTTCAGAAAGGTATGGCAAATGATTTCCAGCTATAACAACATGGCTCACGGGAATTACTTAGTTTCCCCAGATCGAAACAGAAAATAGACGTCAGAGGTCTTTGCGTTGATGTCTTCCAAACTTGAGCAGGGCCAATCTTAAGGAAAATATTACAGTTGACATGGCTCGTAGAGTAAAACATTTACGTTCCTCCTTCTGTTGTTTAATTCATATGGAAACTCAGCAAACTGTGTCACGGGAAGCTTTGTAAACGTAGTATCTGTATTGTCTTAAGCTCGGGCAGACGCCAGCTATCAAACGACACAGGAGGAATGTTGAATGTTTCTGTTAGCTTTAAAGGATTTAGGTCGACACTGAAACAGTGCTTATTGCTCTGTTATCCACTTTTGCGTTAATGAAAAGCATGTCCTGAATCTGTCAAGGGGGATTAGGTGAATATGATTTACTGTTGTCCTTTTGTCAATGTAGATTTCTATCCATGGGGATCACAGTCAAACCATCCAGATGTGCATTACCTTTCCCCTGCCAAGGTACCTGAATAAAGGTTGAGTCAGTGATGAGTTGAAATGAAGTGGCCATCGTCGGAATTATAGTGTAGAGATACGTATCGACGAACTTCACCTGTCGGAACGTACCAAAGCAAGGAGAAGTAACACAAATGTGCTTTCACAAAGATGTCTCTGTTCTTTTTGTAGGATGACGTATACATTTGTATACCATAAAACATTGATTTATTGTATCCCCTTTGACTGGAGTATTTAAAAATCATTTTTTGGAAATAAATTTACTGAAAAATGAACTTAAACACATGTAATGAAACTCTCATTGTTATATAAATAATGGTCATTTTCAGACAATATTATCATCATCAAATATTATCTTCATAAAGATGTAAAACAAGGATGTCCTTTATCACCATATTGTCACGTTCTGACCTTCCTTTATTATGTCTCTGTGTGTTAGTTTGGTCAGGGCGTGAGTTGGGGTGGGTAGTCTATGTTGTTTTTTTCTATGTTGTATTTCTATGTGTTTGGCCGGGTATGGTTCTCAATCAGAGGCAGGTGTCGTTCGTTGTCTCTGATTGAGAATCATACTTAGGCAGCCTGTTTTCCCCCTTTTAGTTGTGCGTGATTGTTTTCTGTCTCTGTGTCTCTGCCACCAGACAGAACTGTTTCGGTTGTTTACTTTGTGTTTTTCAGTGTTCAGTTATTGAATAAATTTAACATGGACACTTACCAGGCTGCGTATTGGTCCGATCCTTCCCCAGAAGAGGAGGACGAAAACAGTTACACATGTACATCTATTATGGAGCTAAAAATACATGATAATACCTTCTCCTCGGACTGAAGATGCCCACAACCAGAGACCCAGTTTCTGATCTTATGTTGCATCTATTTGTAGATTGATTAGAAAATTGCATCTATTTGTAGATTGATGAAAATTCAGAGGATATTTGTAACATGTGCTTGTTTATTCTACTACATTGTACAGTGATAGATCTCATTGAACTGAAAGATGAACCCGTAGACAGACGCTCATCTGATATAAAAGAAAGAACTACTTGTAAAAGAAATGGAACAATCGAACGGGATTAAAGTCCTCGTGAAGATTGATTTCAAACATTCAGACGAAGGATTGCAAGTTCGTTATTTTATCACAGGTGTTCACTGAAATGAGTCATGAGACTCTAGGATCTGGACCAGGTGGAGGAATTTGACGAACAACCCGATAAAACAATTATACCATTTATTCATGAGCATACAAGCACCAGTGTATTAAAAGGGAAGAGGAGTCAGTGTTTCTTCTTTCTTTCTATCTTTCTTTCTCTCTTTCTTTCCCTCTTTCTCTCTTTCTCTCTTTTTTTCTCTCTTTCCCTCTTTCTCTCTTTCTCTCTTTCTCTCTTTCTCTCTTTCTTTCCCTCTTTCTCTCTTTCTTTCTCTCTTTCTTTCTCTTTCTCTCTTTCTTTCTCTCTTTCTCTCTTTCTTTCTCTCTTTCTTTCTTTCTTTCTCTCTTTCTTTCTCTCTCTTTCTCTCTTTCTTTCCCTCTTTCTCCCTTTCTCTCTTTCTTTCTCTCTTTCTTTCTCTCTTTCTTTCCCTCTATCTCTCTTTCTTTCTCTCTCTCTTTCTCTCTTTCTTTCTCTCTTTCTTTCCCTCTTTCTCTCTTTCTCTCTTTCTTTCTATCTTTCTCTTTCTTTCTCTCATTCTATCTTTTTCTCTTAATTCTTTCTTTCTCTCTTTCTATATTTCTTTCTATCTTTCTCTCTTTCTTTCCCTCGTTCTCTCTTTCTTTCTCTCTTTCTTTCTTACTTCCAGGATGTTGTCAATGGGTCAGTAATGTAACAACGTCTCAGAGAGTCGTGACTTAGGGCCAGAGAGCAATAATTGGTGGTGATGAGTAGTCTAGCTCTAGCTAGCCTAGCATCCTTTTTTTATTTTATATTTAGTATTTTCATCTGAGGAATTATCAACCACTAATGTAATGGTTTGATTCATTTCTTCCCACCATCTGGTGTGAGAGAAATGTTCCTCTGGTCCTGATAGCCTTCCCTGGTGCTGTGTTGGGGTAATAGGCTGTTCAAAGCAATGCTCTGCTGCGGACAGATGAGCAGGGGTGGGGCTGCAGCAGCTGTGACTTAGTCTGTCAGAGGATGTACCTTAGTTCAGAGTCAACTTTAGGATATCCAGGCCTGCTATCCAGACAGATAGGGAGGACTGTGCCTGGAAACCTGGTTCACATGCCTGGAGAAGAAGAACATCATTAGCTAACCAAGGCCCTTGAGAGAAAACATCTGGGTGTGGTTGGTATCCCTGATGATGAATAAGCAGATGTCAAAATGTTGTGGGGTGTAGATTATACTTCAATACTTCTATCACAGTGGGTGTAGATTATACTTCTACCACAGTGGGTGTAGATTGTCCTTCTATAGTTCTACCACAGTGGGTGTAGATTATACTTCTACCACAGTGGGTGTAGATTATCCTTCTATACTTCTATCACAGTGGGTGTAGATTGTCCTTCTATACTTCTACCACAGTGGGTGTAGATTATACTTCTACCACAGTGGGTGTAGATTATCCTTCTATACTTCTACCACAGTGGGTGTAGATTGTCCTTCTATACTTCTATCACAGTGGGTGTAGATTATCCTTCTATACTTCTACCACAGTGGGTGTAGATTGTCCTTCTATACTTCTATCACAGCGGGTGTAGATTGTCCTTCTATACTTCTATCACAGTGGGTGTAGATTATCCTTCTATACTTCTACCACAGTGGGTGTAGATTATACTTCTACCACAGTGGGTGTAGATTATACTTTGAAAGCATCCTGAGACCATTCATGTGTGTGGGCTCACTCACAATTTTGCCTAAGAACACAGCCATGAATAAAGAACGGTACCAACACATCCTCCGAGAGCATCTTCTCCCAACCATCCAGGAACAGTTTGGTGACGTGCAATGCCTTTTCCAGCATGATGGAGCACCTTGCCATAAGGCAAAGTCATAACTAAGTGGCTCACAGTGGGTGTACAAAACATATATTTTGGGTCCATGGGTGTCCAGACATTAATCCCATTGAGAACTTGTATCAATCCTCAGTGGGTGTGGACAAACAAAGACCCACAAATTCTGACAAACTCCAACATTGATTATGCAAGAATGGGCTGCCATCAGTGTGTGTCCCAGAAGTTAATTGACAGCATGCCAGGGCAGATTGCAGAATTCTTGACTTCTATCAAAGTGGTGTCAATTATACTGCAAATACTTCTGACATTTAGTGGGTGTAATTATACTTCTATTCACAGTGGGTGTAGATTATGACTTCTAAACTTCTACACAGTGGGTGTAAATTATACTTTTATACTTCTATGGGTGTAGATTATAAATGGGTTGTAGATTATACTTCTATACTTCTATAATATCTGACAAAAATGGGTGTAGACATGAAGCTTCTATCTTTGTGGAAATTAACTTTTATTTCTTCTAACACAGTGGGTGTAGGTTATAGACTGTACTTCTATCATAGTGGGTGTAGGTTATACTTCTATACTTCTACCACAGTGGGTTTAGGTTATTCTTCTATCATAGTGGGTGTAGATTATACTTCTATCACAGTGGGTGTAGGTTATTCTTCTATCATAGTGGGTGTAGATTATACTTCTATCACAGTGGGTGTAGATTATCCTTCTATCACAGTGGGTGTAGATTATCCTTCTATCATAGTGGGTGTAGATTATTCTCCCAACTTCTAGGAACAGTGGGTGAGGTTATACTTTTATCATAGTGGGTGTAGGTTATACTCATATCAAGTGGCTGTAGAACAAAACTTCTATCATTTTGGGTCCATGGCTACACTCTCACAGACATTATCCCATTGAGAACTTGGTGTCAATCCTCAATAGTGGGTGTGGACAAACAAAGACCCACAAATTCTGACAAACTCCAACATTGATTATGCAAGAATGGGCTGCCATCAGTGTGTGTCCCAGAAGTTAATTGACAGCAGATGCCAGGGGTTTAGATTATACTTCTATCTAGTGAAAATCACAGTGGGTGTAGATTATCCTTCAAAGTATTGACTTCTAATTCTATCACAGTGTCAATAAAATCCTTTGACATTCTATGAAATGGGTGTAGGTTATACTTCTATCACAGTCCATGTAATTATCCAAAAATTCTATACTTCTATCACAGTGGGTGTAGATTGTCCTTCTACACTTCTACCACAGTAGGTGTAGGTTATAGTCCTGTCATAGTGGCTGTAGGTTATACTTCTATCACAGTTGGTGTAGAGTATCCTTCTATACTTCTATCACAGTGGGTGTAGATTGTCCTTCTACACTTCTACCACAGTAGGTGTAGGTTATAGTCCTGTCATAGTGGCTGTAGGTTATACTTCTATCACAGTGGATGTAGATTGTCCTTGTATCCTTCTATCACAGTGGGTGTAGGTTATCCTTCTATCACAGTGGGTGTAGATTATCCTTCTATACTTCTATCACAGTGGGTGTAGATTATGCTTCTACACTTCTACCACAGTGGGTGTAGGTTATACTTATATCATAGTGGGTGTAGGTTATCCTTCTATCACAGTGGGTGTAGGTTATCCTTCTATCACAGTGGGTGTAGATTATCCTTCTATACTTATATCACAGTGGGTGTAGATTATCCTTCTATACTTATATCATAGTGGGTGTAGGTTATACTTCTATCATAGTGGGTGTAGGTTATACTTCTATCACAGTGGGTGTAGGTTATACTTCTATCATAGTGGGTGTAGATTATACTTCTATCATAGTGGGTGTAGGTTATACTTCTACCACAGTGGGTGTAGATTATACTTTTATCACAGTGGGTGTAGATTATACTTCTATCACAGTGGGTGTAGGTTATCCTTCTATACTTCTATCACAGTGGACGTATATGATCCTTGTATCCTTCTACCACAGTGGGTGTAGATTATCCTTCTATACTTCTATCATAGTGGGTGTAGGTTATACTTCTATCATAGTGGGTGTAGGTTATACTTCTATCACAGTGGGTGTAGGTTATACTTCTATCATAGTGGGTGTAGGTTATACTTCTATCATAGTGGGTGTAGATTATACTTCTATCATAGTGGGTGTAGGTTATACTTCTACCACAGTGGGTGTAGATTATACTTCTATCATAGTGGGTGTAGGTTATACTTCTATCACAGTGGGTGTAGATTATCCTTCTACACTTCTACCACAGTGGGTGTAGGTTATACTTCTATACTTCTATCACAGTGGGTGTAGGTTATCCTTCTATCACAGTGGGTGTAGATTATCCTTCTATACTTATATCACAGTGGGTGTAGATTATCCTTCTATACTTCTATCATAGTGGGTGTAGGTTATACTTCTATACTTCTATCACAGTGGGTGTAGGTTATCCTTCTATCACAGTGGGTGTAGATTATACTTCTATCACAGTGGGTGTAGGTTATACTTCTTTCACAGTGGGTGTAGGTTATACTTCTATACTTCTACCACAGTGCGTGTAGGTTATACTTCTACCACAGTGGGTGTAGATTATACTTCTATCACAGTGGGTGTAGGTTATACTTCTACCACAGTGGGTGTAGATTATATTTCTATCACAGTGGGTGTAGATTATGCTTCTACACTTCTACCACAGTAGGTGTAGGTTATAGTCCTATCATAGTGGGTGTAGGTTATACTTCTATCACAGTTGGTGTAGATTATCCTTCTATACTTCTATCACAGTGGATGTAGATTGTCCTTGTATCCTTCTATCACAGTGGGTGTAGGTTATCCTTCTATCACAGTGGGTGTAGATTATCCTTCTATACTTATATCACAGTGGGTGTAGATTATCCTTCTATACTTCTACCACAGTGGGTGTAGGTTATACTTCTATACTTCTATCATAGTGGGTGTAGATTTACTTGTATACTTCTATCACAGTGGGTGTAGGTGATAGTTCTACCACAGTGGGTGTAGGTTATACTTCTATACTTCGTTCACAGTGGGTGTAGGTTATACTTCTACCACAGTGGGTGTAGGTTATACTTCTATACTTCGTTCACAGTGGGTGTAGGTTATACTTCTATACTTCTATCATAGTGGGTGTAGATTTACTTGTATACTTATATCATAGTGGGTGTAGGTTATACTTCTATACTTCGTTCACAGTGGGTGTAGGTTATACTTCTATACTTCTATCATAGTGGGTGTAGATTTACTTCTATACTTCTATCAAAGTGGGTGTAGGTTATACTTCTATCACAGTGGGTGTAGGTTATACTTCTATCACAGTGGGTGTAGATGATCCCTGTATCCTTCTACCACAGTGGGTGTTTAGGTTATACTTCTATCATAGTGGGTGTAGATTATCCTTCTATACTTATATCACAGTGGGTGTAGATTATACTTCTACCACAGTGTGTGTATTTCTGTCTTTCTTACAAACAAATAAAATAAATGTGAACTCATTGAAAGATTCTATTTGTATCCCTGTACACACCTGGTTTACAAGTCTTGAATTGGACTTACATACAGCGCTCCACAGTGTGGTGTGTACAATGTACTGATTACCCTTATTTAACTAGTTAGGCCATGACCAAATCCTTTCTCAAACGTTGTTCACGAGGGGAAACTTTTCCTCATCATCCATGTTAAAACTCACTTATTTATTTTATTTCACCTTTTTTTTTACCAGGCAAGTCAGTTAATAACAAATTATTATTTACAATGATGGCCTAGGAACAGTGGGTTAACTGCCTTGTTCAGGGGAAGAACGACAGATTGTCAGCTCTGGGATTCGATCTTGCAACCTTTTGGTTAGCAGTCCAACAGTTAAATCTTCCCATCCATTCATGGAGCACATTATTGTTTGAATTCAGTCCAGAACATGTCAGTCTCAACTAAAATTGTACAGGTGTTGTGTTTCATTACCTGAGCTTGGGGAAATATATGGAACATTAATCCACTAAATGTATGGGCCATTAAGCCACTACCTGTATGGGCCAGTAAGCCGCTACCTGTATGGGCCAATAAGCCGCTACCTGTATGGGCCAGTAAGCCGCTACCTGTATGGGCCAGTAAGCCGCTACCTGTATGGGCCAGTAAGCCGCTACCTGTATGATTAAGCTACTACCTGTATGGGCCATTAAGCCGCTACATGTATGGGCCATTAAACCGCTACCTGTATGGGCCATTAAGCCGCTACCTGTATGAGCCAGTAAGCCACTAAATGTACTAGTATCAGTAGATTATGTAGAGGTGAACATCTGGGGGTTAGGAGACAGAGCATGAAATGAAATGCCCCTGGCTCCCTCCACTTCTTTGTGTCCAATAAGCCATGGTAATGAAATACCATGAATAGCAAAAAGGATGTTACCAGGATCTGCTGTAATTTGACTTCCGACCGTAGTCGCACTGAATCAAAAAGGACTCTTGTTGCATCCAAAATGGCACCCTATTTCCCATGTAGTGCACTATATTTGAGCAAATCCCTATGGGCCCTGGTCAGAAGAAGTGCACTATAAAGGGAATAGAGTGTCATTTGGGACGCAAAACTCAGAGGGAAAACGTAGAGGGACTTCTCTCTACATGGCCTTTCAGTGTCACCATAACATAGGGAGATATTTATATATTGAACAAGGCAGGAGGGGTGAATATAATTGTAAAGATTGTCAAAATCATGGCTGGTAAAACAGTTGTAGCTGTACTCCATGTCTGTATAATATTGTGCACTTTGGTAGCCATGAAGTGCTTTGAAAGGTTAGTCATGGCTCACATCAACAGCATCCTCCCGGATACCGCAGACCCACTCCAATTTGCATACCGCCCCAACAGATTAACAGATGACACAATCTCAATCGCACTCCACACTGCCTTTTCCCACCTGAACAAAGGCAACACCTATGTGAGAATGTTATGCATTGACTACAGCTCAGCATTCAACACCATAGTGCCCACAAAGCTCATCACTAAGCTAAGGACCCTGGGACACCTCCCTCTGAAACTGGATCCTGGACTTCCTGACGGGCTGGCCCCAGGTGGTAAGAGTAGGCAACAACAGGTCTGCCACGCTGATCCTCAACACCTGGAACCCTCAGGGGTGCGTGATTAGTCCCCTCCTGTACTCCCTGTTCACCCACGATTGCGTGGCCAAACACGACTCCAACACCATCAATAGGTTTGCGGATGTGGTAGGCCTGATTACCGACAATGATGTGACAGTCTATAGGGAGGAGGTCAAAGACCTGGCAGTCTGGTGCCAGGCCAACAACCTCTCCTTCAATGTGAACAAGACAAAGGAGCCGATCGTGGACTACAGGAAAAGCTGGGCTTAACAGGCCCCCCATTAACATCGACCGGGCTCTAGTGGAGCGGGTCAAGAGTTTCAAGGTCCTTGGTGTCCACTTCACCAATGAACTATCATGATCCAAACACACCAAGACAGCCGTGAAGAGGGCACGGCAACACCTTTTCCCCCTCAAGAGACTGAAAAGATTTGGCATGGGTCCCCAGATCCTCAAAAAAATTCTACAGCTGCACCATCGAGAGCTTCCGGACCGGTTGCATCACCACCTGCTATGGCAACTGCTTTGCATCTGACCATAAGGCGTTACAGATGGTAGTGTGTATGGCCCAGTACATCACTGGGACCAATCTTCCTGCCATTCAGGACCTATATACTAGGCGGTGTCAGAGGAAAGCCCAAAAAATTGTCAAAGACTCCAGTCACCCAAGTCATAGACTGTTCTCTGCTACTGCATGACAAGCGGTACCAGAGCACCAAGTCTAGGACCAAAAGGCTCCTTAACAGCTTCTACCCCCAAGCCATAAGACTGCTGAACAATTAATCAAATTTTATTGTGTTACTTTTGATCATTTTTTACTTTAGATTATTTGGTAAATATATTCTTAACTCTTTCTTGGACTGCGTTGTTGGTTAGGGGCTTGTAAGTAAGCATTTCCCGGTAAGGTTGTATTCGGCACCTGTTTTATTCGGCACGTAACATAAAGTTTTGTTTTATTTTATTTTAAAGCACAGTTTAATTCCTTTCTTCTCTGTCAGAGGGGGGGCATGACTTTATAATGGCAGAGATATTTCAATTTTAAATTCACATGACGTCAAAATTAGTCTCTGTGCTTCACGTGTTTAAGTATAAATATCATACTTCCATTCACTGCCTCATGGATTCTGTAAACGTACTTCTATTTGTTTAAATGATGTTTAAATGTCCCTCTCCTCTGCATTCATCCAACCCAGTTCATAGCTAGCCTTAGGCTAAACTTGTTAATCAATATAGGTTTGTGAGAGCAGTCAAAACGTTATATTTTAGGGAACTGAGATTACAGATCTGAAAAACTGAAACCACTTGGAGGCAAAACAATCATCAATGAATACATCTTAATAGGGTGGTTCTTCAAAAATGGCTGCCTGGTTTCTGTCCTTATAAAATAACAATTCCATAGTTTAATATCTCTCTCGGGAATAGAGACAAAATATAGAAGTACTGTATATCAAAGCTCACACGTGGTGTGGATGACTCCTGTCAGCTGTGTGTCATTCCACAGTAACTGTGAATAATACCATTTCTAGGGTTTTTAGCTACAGTGTGTTCCAAATAATTTTCACTTGTGAGCTAGCTTTTCTGTTTGTCAAACAACTATGAGAGTTCTGTCATTTTCAGAGCCATTGACTGCAGTGCTAATAACCTCATGAACCAGCTCTTAATTTATGCTATCATACTTACACTCCCAAACTCACACATGGGTGGCAGATTGCCTAGTAGTTAGAGCGTTGAGCCAGTAACCTGAAAGGTTGCTAGATCAAATCCCCTAGCGGACGAGGTAAAAATAATCTGTCGTTCTGCCCCTGAAGAGGCAGTTAACCCCACTGTTCCTAGGCCGTCATTGAAGAATTTGTTCTAAACTGACTTGTCGAGTTAAATAAAGGTGAATTTTTTTTAAACAGTATTTCTAATCTCACTGGAGATTTTGTGTGGTAAAAGATGCATTTTTGATGATATACAGTAATCGACACACTGCGAGCCTCCTCGTCCCAGCATCATCCTAAGCTGGAACACCTGCACTTGCTGTGTCTCCCTGTTACATCATTCTCCACATGGCACAATATTAAGCTTTTGGGGAATGAGGAAGAAAACAGAGCCTTCAGATTTGTAATTCCAGAAGAGCTGCATTGTTTGCGAGAGGTAGATGAATCGACGCGCAGACGACAGAAATCAGCGCAAGCTACTGGGGAAATAAACAGAGTGCAATTTTTGAAGTACAGAGCACGTCCCTGCGTAGCCGTAGACAAGGCTCACACTGTGATCTCATCCCTTGGTGTATAACATTTCTGACATATGTTGATTTTGTTGGAAGGCATGGTCTGACTCCAAACTGAACAGGAAATGAGACACGCATGGCACCCTGGTCAAAAGTAGTGCACAATATAGGGTGCCATTTGTATTCCCTGTATCCACATAGTGCACTACTTTGGACCTGAGCCCTACTGTGGGATATGCTGTACATTGTCATAAATGTCCCCACTCAGGATGTCCTGGTCAAAATGTAGATTGGATACAGCACTCAGGATGTCTCAGATTGAATACAGTCACTCAGGATGTCTCAGATGCCATTTGAGATTGAATACAGACTGCCCATGCCACAGGATGTCCAATTGTGATACTGTATCCAGGTGCGATGCCATGGTGATGCTTAGTTATACAGGAATTTATTGTCTGCACTGCGGCAGGAAGATTACCACTGCTTAACATGTGACACAGGAGACTTAAAGAGGAAACATCTTTCAGAGCACAGAGCGTTGGTTGCATAGATCCTGCTGGCTGGGCAGGCGACCACTCTCAAACATGCTTTCTCTGTAAAGCACTGTGAAGGATATGCTGTACATTGTCATAAATGTCGTCTCGGCTTGAACACAGTCACTCAGGATGTCTCAGATTGGATACAGTCACTCAGGATGTCTCAGATTGAATACAGTCACTCAGGATGTCTCAGATTGGATACAGTCACTCAGGATGTCTCAGATTGAATACAGTCACTCAGGATGTCTCATGTCTCAGATTGAATACAGTCACTCAGGATGTCAGATTGAATACAGTCACTCAGGATGTCTCAGATTGAATACAGTCACTCAGGATGTCTCAGATTGAATACAGTCACTCAGGATGTCTCAGATTGAATACAGTCACTCAGGATGTCTCAGATTGAATACAGTCACTCAGGATGTCTCAGATTGAATACAGTCACTCAGGATGTCTGAGATTGAATACAGTCACTCAGGATGTCTCAGATTGAATACAGTCACTCAGGATGTCTCAGATTGAATACAGTCACTCAGGATCACTCAGGATGTCTCAGATTGAATACAGTCACTCAGGATGTCTCAGATTGATGTCACTCAGATGTCTCAGATTGAATACAGTCACTCAGGATGTCTCAGATTGAACACAGTCACTCAGGATGTCTCATTGAATACAGTCACTCAGGATGTCTCAGATTGAATACAGTCACTCAGGATGTCTCAGATTGAATACAGTCACTCAGGATGTCTCAGATTGAATACAGTCACTCAGGATGTCTCAGATTGAATACAGTCACTCAGGATGTCTCAGATTGAATACAGTCACTCAGGATGTCTCAGTCACTCAGGATGTCTCAGATTGAATACAGTCACTCAGGATGTCTCAGATTGAATACAGTCACTCAGGATGTCTGTCAGATTGAATACAGTCACTCAGGATGTCTCAGATCAGGATGTCTCAGATTGAATACAGTCACTCAGGATGTCTCAGATTGAATACAGTCACTCAGGATGTCTCAGATTGAATACAGTCACTCAGGATGTCTCAGATTGAATACAGTCACTCAGGATGTCTCAGATTGAATACAGTCACTCAGGATGTCTCAGATTGAATACAGTCACTCAGGATGTCTCAGATTGAATACAGTCAGGATGTCTCAGATTGAATACAGTCACTCAGGATGTCTCAGATTGAATACAGTCACTCAGGATGTCTCAGATTGAATACAGTCACTCAGGATGTCTTGAATACAGATTGTCTCAGATTGAATACAGTCACAGGATGTCTCAGATTGAATACAGTCACTCAGGATGTCTCAGATTGAATACAGTCACTCAGGATGTCTCAGATTGAATACAGTCACTCAGGATGTCTCAGATTGAATACAGTCACTCAGGATGTCTCAGATTGAATACAGTCACTCAGGATGTCTCAGATTGAATACAGTCACTCAGGATGTCTGAGATTGAATACAGTCACTCAGGATGTCTCAGATTGAATACAGTCACTCAGGATGTCTCAGATTGAATACAGTCACTCAGGATGTCTCAGATTGAATACAGTCACTCAGGATGTCTCAGATTGAATACAGTCACTCAGGATGTCTCAGATTGAATACAGTCACTCAGGATGTCTCAGATTGAATACAGTCACTCAGGATGTCTCAGATTGAATACAGTCACTCAGGATGTCTCAGATTGAATACAGTCAGGATGTCTCAGGATCACTCAGTGTCTCAGATTGAATACAGTCACTCAGGATGTCTCAGATTGAATACAGTCACTCAGGATGTCTCAGATTGAATACAGTGTCACTCAGGATGTCTCAGATTGAATACAGTCACTCAGGATGTCTCAGATTGAATATAGTCACTCAGGATGTCTCAGATTGAATACAGTCACTCAGGATGTCTGAGATTGAATACAGTCACTCAGGATGTCTGAGATTGAATTCAGCTTGACAGTCTCCATTTACTATAGTGTCCCCAAGATGCCTCACTCAGGATATATCCAATTTTTCAGGATGTTTTCTTCTTGTCTGAGGTCGCATATCCAAAGGCTTATTGTTTCTGACAATTGGACAAATTGGTTTGAGGATTGATCAGACCTGTCCATTGGTTTAAGCCAAGCTATCCCCTTTTCATGGAGTCATTTCTATAATCACTGCTCTCTAGTTGGAGCTTTGCGTGTGAAGAATATTCTCAGCCTACTAGCTACATTTTTCAAAATGTATATTTTTCTTAAATGATTTGAAATTTATGTAAGTAAAAACAAAAACAGGGCTGAGATGTGAAGCTGAGAGCCTCAAGGCTGAATTTGAAAGGAAAGTGCTTCCCCAAGCTGAAAGCTCTGCGATATGCAGGCGTTACTCCACAACGAAGCAGCATAGCTAGAGCTCACCTGTAAAACGTGTAGTAGCATCAAATTCATCTATTAAATTGTTAACAACCGAGATTCTGCTTTTTTTTATACCAGATTCAGAGATTTAAACAGAAGCAGGCAGGATAAGTATAAGGAGGGTTTAAGTTTTCTCACCTGTAAAACGTGTAGTAGCATTAAGGAGGGTTTAGGTTTTCTCACCTGTAAAACGTGTAGTAGCATTAAGGAGGGTTTAGGTTTTCTCACCTGTAAAACGTGTAGTAGCATTAAGGAGGGTTTAGGTTTTCTCACCTGTAAAACGTGTAGTAGCATTAAGGAGGGTTCAGGTTTTCTCACCTGTAAAACGTGTAGTAGCATTAAGGTAGGGTTTTTTTCTCACCTGTAAAACGTGTTAGCATTAAGGAGGGTTTTTTTCTCACCTGTAAAACGTGTAGTAGCATTAAGGAGGGTTTAGGTTTTCTCACCTGTAAAACGTGTAGTAGCATTAAGGAGGGTTTAGGTTTTCTCACCTGTAAAACGTGTAGTAGCATTAAGGAGGGTTTAGGTTTTCTCACCTGTAAAACGTGTAGTAGCATTAAGGAGGGTTTAGGTTTTCTCACCTGTAAAACGTGTAGTAGCATTAAGGAGGGTTCAGGTTTTCTCACCTGTAAAACGTGTAGTAGCATTAAGGAGGGTTCAGGTTTTCTCACCTGTAAAACGTGTAGTAACATTAAAACGGAGGGGAGGGTTTAGGTTTTCTCACCTGTAAAACGTGTAGTAGCATTAAGGAGGGTTCGGTTTTCTCACCTGTAAAACGTAGTAGCATTAAGGAGGGGTTTTCTCACCTGTAAAACGGTTTTAAGGAGGGTTTAGGTTTTCACCTGTAGCATAAAAGGTTTTCTCACCTGTGTAGTAGCATTAAGGAGGGTTTAGGTTTTCTCACCTGTAAAACGTGTAGTAGCATTAAGGAGGGTTTAGGTTTTCTCACCTGTAAAACGTGTAGTAGCATTAAGGAGCATTAAGGAGGGTTTAGGTTTTCTCACCTGTAAAACGTGTAGTAGCATTAAGGAGGGTTTAGGTTTTCTTTTCTCACCTGTAAAACGTGTAGTAGTAGCATTAAAACGGAGGGTTTAGGTTTTCTCACCTGTAAAACGTGTAGTAGCATTAAGGAGGGTTTAGGTTTTCTCACCTGTAAAACGTGTAGTAGCATTAAGGAGGGTTTAGGTTTTCTCACCTGTAAAACGTGTAGTAGCATTAAGGAGGGTTTAGGTTTTCTCACCTGTAAAACGTGTAGTAGCATTAAGGAGGGTTTAGGTTTTCTCACCTGTAAAACGTGTAGTAGCATTAAGGAGGGTTTAGGTTTTCTCACCTGTAAAACGTGTAGTAGCATTAAGGAGGGTTTAGGTTTTCTCACCTGTAAAACGTGTAGTAGCATTAAGGAGGGTTCAGGTTTTCTCACCTGTAAAACTGCAGTGCATTAAGGAGGGTTTAGGTTTTCTCACCTGTAAAACGTGTAGTAGCATTAAGGAGGGTTTAGGTTTTCTCCGCACTGGCAGTGTCTAGCATCAAAATTTAGCAAGAATCAAAATGCTCTGAAAAACTGATGAAGTCAGTCCTGTGTGCTGCTGTTCAGATCCTGGAGGTACTTTTACACAAATAGCCTGAAGCAAGAACACTGTAACTTAAGCTTGATTCTGTTGTGCTGTCGCCACACCACATTCTCGTAGTTGCAGCTCAAGAATATGTTGCTTATCGTTTTATTTAGTTTTTTACTTACATGTCTTACATGTAGTATTGAATTAGGATTGTGTACATTTAATCTTTGTTGAAGTTCCAGTATATAATCTTCAACAGCCTTATTTGAACTACCTATGCTAGCTATCCTTGAAGCAGAGTTTTAAAGTGTTTCTCCTCTCAATTGTAAGTCTCTCTATTACGATATGGAAGACGGTGTAGCCCCCCCCCCCCCCCCCGTAGAGCTCTTCTTCCCTCAGGCTGTTAAACATGAGACCTAACCTTCCATTGAGAGGAACTAATGGCCCCCGGCTTTAATTGTCATGACTCGTTCATCTTCACTAACAAAAGCAGTAGAAAAAAACATCCCAAATGGCACCCTATTCACTATGCTGTATATATGGTGCATTACTGTTGACCAGGGCCCACAGGGTCATAGTGCACAAATGTAGCGCACTATAGAGAAAATAGGGTGCCATATGGGACTAGGTCGTGAGCAATGGGTCTGGAAAGAAAGCCAACCACTCTGACAAAGGAAGTGATTAAGTTCTGCTTGGCATTTCTGTAACAAATGTGTTGCAGAGGTGGGCCACAGACAGCGGGATGAGAAAGTGGGCTATTTTAGTTAGGTAACACACCTATCAGACACAATTGCGATATAAAGCTAACAATGGTCTTTCTTAGACGTTTTGAAGGAGAAGAAGAAAAAATAAAATCACAATGTTGGGTTATTTGTCCTTGGAAGGAATAATAAAAATGTGTGTTATTCTATTAAGTGTACTGTACCGAGGATGGTATTGAACGGCAAGATACCTTCTCTGGAAGACAAAGTTGGCGAACAAACTGATAGGAACAGTCTGGATCTTTGTAAATCGTTGCAGAGTATACCCCACACTGTCATTCAGCTTTCATCACTAGTATATTCGCTTCAAACTCTTTATTGTCAAGTAGAGGGCGTAGACAACATCAAACAGCAAACCACCAAATGACAGAATGTCCCTCAGGAAAGTTGAGGCCCATTAAAATGATAGATTGCACTGCGTCATGGTTTATGCAAAGGGACGTTTTACACTCACAAAGCAGTCTAATTGCATTCATGCCTGTGAGAAGTCCACAAATGTTGAATTTAGGTTCTCAGGCTTATTGGCAGCAAGCTGCTTGACAGTGGCTGGCTGGAAGCTTCAAGGGAAAAGGAAGAGAAATGTAAATCTTGACAAACAGAGAGCCAGTGTCCATATTATCATCTATCGCCCTGACAGGCCTCTTCCCGTGCATAAATTCAAACCCTGCCTGCCTGGATGGTTGCATGTTAAAACTATGAGATAGGAGGATTCATTCTGATCTGACATCCATCAGGATTCATTATGATCTGACATCCATCGGGATTCATTCTGATCTGACATCCATCGGGATTCATTCTGATCTGACATCCATCACGATTCATTCTGATCTGACATCCATCACGATTCATTCTGATCTGACATCCATCAGGATTCATTATGATCTGACATCCATCAGGATTCATTCTGATCTGACATCCATCAGGATTCATTCTGATCTGACATCCATCGGGATTCATTCTGATCTGACATCCATCGGGATTCATTCTGATCTGACATCCATCGGGATTCATTCTGATCTGACATCCATCGGGATTCATTCTGATCTGACATCCATCAGGATTCATTCTGATCTGACATCCATCGGGATTCATTCTGATCTGACATCCATCATGCTTCGTAAACAACAGGTGTAGACTAATCGTGATATGCTTATTTACGGGCCCTTCCCAACAATGCAGAGAGAAAGAAAATAGAAAAATAATTACACAAGGAGTAAATGCACAATGAGTAACAATAACTTGGTTATATACACCGGGTACCAGTACTGAGTTGACATGCAGGGATATGACGTCATTGAGGTAGATATGCACATATAGGTAGGGATAAAGTAACTAGGAAACAGGATAGATAACAAACAGTAGCAGCACAATATGTGATGAGTCAAAAGAGTTCAATGCAGATAGTCAAGGTAGCTATTTGGTCAACTATTTAACAGTCTTATGGCTTGCGGGTAACAACTGTTGAGAAGCCTTTTTGTCAGACTTGGCACTCCGGTACTGCTTTCCATGCGGTAGTAGAGAGAACAGTCTATGACTGGGGTGGCTGGGGTCTTTGTCAATTTTTAGGGCCTTCCTCTGACACCGCCTGGTATAAAGTCCTGGATGGCAGGCAGCTTTGCCCCAGTGATGTACTGGGCCGTACGCACTACCCTCTGAAGTGCCTTGCGGTCGGAGGCCGAGTAGTTGCCGTACCAGGCAGTGATGCAACCAGTCAGGATGCACTCGCTGTTGCAGCTGTAGAACCTTTTGAGGATCTCAGGACCCATGCCTATTTTTTTTAGTTTCCTGAGGGGTTATATGCTTTGTCGTGCCCTCTTCACGACTGTCTTGGTCTGTTTGAACCATTCTAGTGTGTTGGTGATGTGGACACCAAGGAACTTGAAGCTCTCAACCTACTCCACTAAAGCCCTGTCGATGAGAATGGGGGTGTGCTCGGTCCTCCTTTTCCTATAGTCGCAGGGCACAGCAGGATTTCTTATAATCTTCCTGGTTAGAGTCCCGGGACCTTGAAAGCGGAAGCTCTACCCTTTAGCTCAGTGCGAATGTTGCCTGTAATCCATGGCTTCTGGTTGGGGTATGTACGTACTGTGGGGACGACTTCCTTGATGCACTTATTGATAAAGCCAGTGGCTGATGTGGTGTTCTTCAATGCCATCGGAAGAATCCCGGAATGAATACACCCCTGATCATGCGTAAACACATTTAACTTTCATAGCAGCCATGAAAGGTGCAAAGTACAGAGAGATCCTTGATGAAAACCTGGCTCCAGAGCGGTCAGGACCTCAGACTAGGGCGAATGTTCACCTTCCAACAGGACAACAACCCTAAGCACACAGCCAAGACAATGCAGGAGTGGCTTCGGGACTGTCACGCCCTGGTCTATATTTATTATGTTTATCTTCATTTATTGGGTCAGGCCAGGGTGTGACATGGGTTTATTTGTGGTGTGTTTCGTCTTGGGGTTGTGTGGGGGGTATAGCATAGTCTATGGCTGCCTGAGGCGGTTCTCAATCAGAGTCAGGTGATTATCGTTGTCTCTGATTGGGAACCATATTTAGGTAGCCATATTCTTTGAGTATTTCGTGGGTGTTTGTTCTTTGAGTATTTTGTGGGTGTTTGTTCCTGTCTCTGTGTCTTCACCAGATAGGACTGTTTAGGTTTTCACGTTGCGTTTGTTGTTTTTGTTCATGTTCAGTTATTTCACGTCTAGTCTACTTTCATTCAATAGACATGAGTAACCATCACGCTGCATTTTGGTCCGCTCCTCCTTCAACAGAAGAAAGCCGTTACAGGGACAAGTCTCTGAATGTCCTTGAATGGCTTGGCCAGAGCCCAGACTTGAACACGATCAAACATCTTTGGAGAGACCTGAAAAAAAGCTGTGCAGTGACGCTCCCCATCCAACCTGACAGAGCTTGAGAGGATCTGCAGAGAGGAATGGGAGAAACTCCCCAAATACGGGTGTGCCAAGCTTGTAGCATCATACCCAAGAAGACATGAGGTTGTATTTGCTGCCAAAGGTGCTTCAACAAAGTACTGAGTAAAGGGTCTGAATATTTACAGTATGTATATGTGTATTTGAGATGTTTCATTTTTAATACATTTGCCCCCAAAAATTGCTTTGTTATTATGTGATATTGTGATGTCATTAAGGGATATTGTGATGTCATTATGTGATATTGTTTTAGAATCAGAATTTAGAATTTTAGAATCAGGCTGTAATGTAACATCATGTGGAATAAGTCAAGGGATCTGAATACTTCCTGAACAGGGATTACCAACTGGGGTTGTTTTGACCACAAGAAGAAACTATTGGAAAAATCTACAGTCATAGCAATATATCAACTGAATACTTATCAAAACATTCTTACACATGTACAGTTGAAGTCGGAAGTTTACATAAACCTAGGACAAATACATTTAAACTCAGTTTTTCACAAATCCTGACATTTAATCCTAGCAAAAATTCCCTGTTTTAGGTCAGTTACGATCACCACTTTATTTTGTGAATTTGAAATGTCAGAATAATAGTAGAGAGAATTATTTATTTCAGCTTTTATTTATTTCATCACAATCCGACTGTGTCAGTAGTTTACATACACTCAATTAGTATAATGGTAGCATTGCCTTTAAATTGTTTAACTTGGGTCAAATGTTTCTGGTGGCCTTCCACAAGCTTCCCACAATAAGTTGGGTGGATTTTGTCCCATTCCTCCTGACAGAGCTGGTGTAACTGAGTCAGGTTTGTAGGCCACCTTGCTCTCACACGCTTTTTCAGTTCTGCTTGGGTTCATTGTCCATTTGGAAGACCCATTTGTGACCAAGATTTATATTCCTGACTAATGTCTTGAGTTGCTTCAATATATCCACATAATTTTTCTACCTCATGAAGCCATCTATTTTGTGAAGTGCACCAGTCCCTCCTGCAGCAAAGCACCCCCACAACATGATGCTGCCACCCCCGTGCTTCACGGTTGGGATGGTGTTCTTCGGCTTGCAAGCGTCCCCCTTTTTCCTCCAAACATAACGATGGTCATTATGGCCAAAAAGTTACATTTTTGTTTCATCAAACCAGAAGACATTTCTCCAAAAAGCACAGTCTTTGTCCCCATGTGCAGTTGCAAACCGTAGTCTGAATTTTTATGGCGGTTTTGAAGCAGTGGCTTTGTCTGTGCTGAGCGGCCTTTCAGGTTATGTCGATATAGGACTGGTTTTACTGTGGATATAGATACTTTTGTACCTGTTTCCTCCAGCATCTTCGAAAGGTCCTTTGCTGTTGTTCTGGGATTGATTTGCACTTTTTGCACCAAAGTACGTTCATCTCTAGGAGACAGAACGCGTCTCCTTCCTGAGCGGTATGACGGCTGCGTGTTCCCATGGCATTTATACTTGCGTACTATTGTTTGTGCAGATGAATGTGGTACCTTCCGGCATTTGGAAATTGCTCCCAAGGATGAACCAGACTTGTGGAGGTCTACCATTATTTTCTGAAGTCTTGGCTGATTTTTTTTTGATTTTCCCATGATGTCAAGCAGAGAGGCACTGAGTTTGAAGGTAAGCCTTGAAATGCATCCACAGGTACACCTCCAATTTACTCAAATGATGTCAATTTGCCTTTCAGAAGCTTCTGAAGCCATGACATCATTTCCTGGAACTTTCCAAGCTTTTTAAAGGCACAGTCAACTTAGTATATGTATACTTCTGACCCACTGGAATTGTGATACAATGAATTATAAGTTAAATAATCTTTTTGTAAACAATTGTTGGAAAAATTACTTGTGTCATGCACAAAATAGATGTCCTAACCGACTTGCTAAACTATAGTTTGTTAACAAGCAATTTGTGGAGTGGTTGAAAACGAGTTTTAATGATTCCAACCTAAGCGTATGTAAACTTCTGACTTCAACTGTAAATGATGTTAATTTGCATATTCTGTCGTATTAAACTATACATTTTCCCCTTAAATAACGTGCAGCTTTTTTCCAAAATACTGTCATGTCTTGTTATGTCTGTTCCTGTCTTCTCTTCACTCTGTCTCTCTCTGCTGGTCTTTTTAGGTTACCTTCTCTGTCTCTCATTCTTCAGCTGTTCTACATCTCCCCTAACTAGCTCATTCACTCTTTCACACCTGTTCTCTCTTCCCCCTCTGATTAGGTCTCTATTTCTCTCTCTGTTCCTGCTACTTTCGGTGTCTGATTCTTGTTTGTGTTTTTGATGCCAGAAGCAAGCTGTCGTCGCGTTTGCTTCCACCTTGTCCTATCCTGTCGGAGTCTGCCTGGCAGGTGCATCCTGCATTATACTAACGTTCTTTTTGTTCCATTGACTACGTTGGAAGAGGATTTATGCCATTCCTGTTTTTTCATTAAAGAACTCTGTTTTCTGTTAAAACCGCTTTTGGGTCTTCACTCAAGTACATAACAAATACATTCCAAATACGTACTAAAAGATGATTTACTGTCATTTCATTGTTGCATGATTACATTTTCAGAATTTTGAAGTGAATAAACATTTAGTGATATTTTTGTGGTAAAAAAAATAGTTTTTAAATTAAACTTCATTTTAATTGACAAAAAAAAGTAATTGATTGATTGATCTTGAGAGACAATGACCAAAAATATGGCTTAGTTTTCTCTATTTGCTTACTCCACAGCCAGCGCTTTCATTGTCTGTTCACACTGCTATGCTTTATCTTGGCCAGGTCGCAGTTGTAAATGAGAACTTGTTCTCAACTAGCCTACCTGGTTAAATAAAGGTGAAAAAAATAAAAAAAATAAAAAATTGCTAATAGTGAAACAATGAGAGTGGTAGGGCCTATAGAATGCTTAAAAAACATGCCTAAATCATCAAAGTCACATCAAACCAAATGTTATAGCAACCCAAATACAATAACAAATTGCACATACAGTACCAGTCAAAAAACCTTTCTAATTCAAGGGTTTTCCTTTATTTTACTATTTTCTACATTGTAGAATAATAATGATGACATCAAAACTATGAAATAACATATTTAGAATCATGTAGTAACCAAAAAAAGTGTTAAACCAATCAAAACATATTTAATAGTTTAGATTTTTCAAAGTAGCCACAGTTTACCTTGACAGCTTTGCACACTCTTGGCATTCTCTCAACCAGCTTCCCCTGGAATGCTTTTCCAACAGTTATGCTGGAGTTTTCACATATGCTGAACACTTGGTTGGTTGCTTTTCCTTTTCACTCTGCGGTCCAACTCATCCCAAACCATCTCCATTGGGTTTAGATCGGGTGATTGTGGAGGCCAGGTCATCTAATGCAGCACTCCATCACTCTCCTTCTTGGTCATTTAGCCCTTACACAGCCTGGAGGTGTTGGATCATTGTCATGTTGAAAAACAAATGATAGTCCCACTAAGCGCAAACCAGATGGGATGGTGTATCGTTGCAGAATGCTGTGGTAGCCATGCTGGTTAAATGCGCCTTGAATTATAAATAAATCACTGACAGTGTCACCATTAAAGCACATCCACTCCATCACACCACCTCCTCCATGCTTCACGGTGGGAACCACACATGCAGAGATCACCCGTTCACTGACTGCATCTCACAAAGACACTGCGTTTAGAACCAAAAATTTCAAATTTGTACAAAAATCTCATTAGACCAACAGATTCCCACCGGTTCATTGCTCGTGTTTCTTGGCCCAAGCAAGTCTCTTCTTCTTATTGGTGTCCTTTAGTGGTGGTTTCTTTGCTGCAATTCGACCATGAAGGCCTGATTCACACAGTCTCCTCTGAACAGCTGATGTTGAGATGTGTCTGTTACTGTTACTCTGTGAAGCATTTATTTGGGCTGCAATTTCTGAGGCTGGGAACTATAATGAACTTATCCTCTGCAATAGAAGACTGCATCTTTCTCTCCAGTGGCGGTCCTCATGAGAGCCAGTTTCATCATAGCGCTTGATGGTTTTTGCGACTGCACTTGAAAAAGCTTTCAAAGTTCTTGACATTTTCCCGAATTGACTGACCTTCTTGTCTTAAAGTAATGATGGACTGTCGTTTCCCTTTGCTTATTTCAGCTGTTCTTGCCATAATATGGACTTGGTCTTTTACCAAGTAGGGTTATCTTCTGTATACCACCCCTACCTTGTCACAACACAACTGATTGGCTCAAATGCATAAAGAAGGAAAAGATACCCCAAATAAACTTTGAACAAGGCACACCTGTTAATTGAAATGCATTCCAGGTGATTACCCCATGAAGCTGGTTGAGAGAATGCCAACCGTGTGGAAAGCTGTCATCAAGGCAAAAGATAAAATATATTTAGATTTGTTTAACACTTTTTTGGTTACTACATGATTCCATATATGTTATTTCATAGTTTGGATGTCCTCACTTTTATTGTACAATGTAGAAAATAGTAACAATGAAGAAAAACCCTGTAATGAGTAAGTCTGTCCAAACTTTTGACTGGTACTATATATAATATTGAAGGATATTATAGGAATTCTGGTATATATATATATCTATATAAATATAGATATATATATAAATATATATAAAGCCTTCCCCTTAGAATAACGCATTTTCTGAGAATACACACCAATACATCACTATGTCGCTTTTCAAAGGTATGTGGCTTCTGTATCACAGTTCTACCAGGTATTCATACCAGTGACCGACTTTTATGAGCTGTTTTGACTGCATCTAAGCCTATATGTAAGGTCATCTAGATGTTGTACACAGTCATACCGAGGTACAACCATAAGCGAGTCCATAAGGTGTACCATCTCTGCAGAGGATGTCTATCTGTTCAAAATCACTGATGCAGGTCCCCCCCCCTTTTAACCTCTGGTGATGTGTATTATATCTCTTACTGGGATAATGAGACTGTACTCGGCCAATCTACCGCCGGCTCACTTTATGGTGAGAGACATCGCTCCTATTTTTATTTATTTATTTCAAAGATAATGAGGTGACAATGTATTCAACCGACCTTAGAGAGGAGAGAGGGGGGGGGAGACATTCTACAGCACTTATCCGCAGTCTTTGATCAGAGATCCAGCTGTCTCTCTAGGTATCTGCAGACCGTGAAAGCTGTGTCTGTGTCCCAAATGGCAACCTATTCCCTTTATAGTGCACTACTTTTGACCAGGGGTCATACGGGCTCTAGTCTAAAGTAGTGCACTACATAGGGAATAGGGTGCCATTGTGGAACGCATTGTGTCTGTTCTATCGCCACTGTTGTCATGGATATCATTTAACCAGACATTTTGACTAGTTCAAACTGATTGTTTTTAGGTCAAAGAAAACAGGCCAACAATGTAAAAAGAGTTGTGTAGCTAATTCTACTTTCCCTTTGGCTGGCTAACCCACCGACCCTTGACCTCATGTCTTGCTGTGTGTTTGATACTAGACAAAATCCCATAATCCATATTACAATCACAGTTTACCAATGTATGTTCTGTTTTACCATTGGATTTGTACATTTATAGCGGCTTTCATTATAGCGGCTTTCACTGATATCCAACATGATGTGATGATTTATTCTGACTGATATCCAACATGATGTGATGATTTATTCTGACTGATATCCAACATGATGACTGATGATCCAACATGATGTGATGATTTATTCTGACTGATATCCAACATGATGTGATGATTTATTCTGACTGATATCCAACATGATGTGATGATTTATTCTGACTGATATCCAACATGATGTGATGATTTATTCTGACTGATATCCAACATGATGTGATGATTTATTCTGACTGATATCCAACATGATGTGATGCTTTATTCTGACTGATATCCAACATGATGTGCTGATTTATTCTGACCGATATCCAACATGATGTGATGATTTATTCTGACTGATATCCAACATGATGTGATGATTTATTCTGACTGATATCCAATATGATGTGATGATTTATTCTGATATCCAACATGATGTGATGATTTATTCTGACTGATATCCAACATGATGTGCTGATTTATTCTGACTGATATCCAACATGATGTGATGATTTATTCTGACCGATATCCAACATGATGTGCTGATTTAGTCTGACTGATATCCAACATGATGTGATGATTTATTCTGACTGATATCCAACATGATGTGATGATTTATTCTGACTGATATCCAACATGATGTGATGATTTATTCTGACCGATATCCAATATTATTTGATGCTTTGCTAATATGTATTTTAAGGCAGCACGTTACAGACAGAAAAGCACTGCTTGGCATCTAGTTCTCCTCCAGCCCTCTTCATCAGATGGGATTTTCTTCAAGTCCTTTATTCATGAATATGAAGATCTCCATCACATCACAGAGACCATGAATATAGATGGATTCCTCCCCCATCTGCTCCATGTGTTGTGATGCCAACATGACCACCACATTCTACACCACTGTGATTTCTCATCCTTCTTCTCTCCTCCTTTCTCTTTGAGAAATAAACATGCTGTGTTTGATAGGCATTTTTTGACATTGGTCGACTTGACAATATGTCAATAACAAGCTGGGCGTTTTTTCCCTTTTATGTATCATATTGACGAAAAGAGTTGAAATCTGTGCTCAAAAATCTCAAATGTCAGTGTGAATGTGTCAGTGATTCCCATGTCGTGTAAAGGCTTTAGGGCTTAAAGCCTTTCAGACCACCTGTTTGTTACCAAGTAGAATTAGAGCTAAAACATATTGTACACATTAGTAATGTCTCCATTCAAGAAGATAAACATATAGATTGCGAGCGTCAAGGATTTTGGGGGTGAAGTTGGAATTAGCACTTGAAATTGGAAGCCTGTGCTAAATGACATCACTAAAAGCTATAGAGTGTGATATCTGTTTAGGATCTCTTCCATACCGGATGTGCTAGATCCATCCAGTCCAAATTTAACTTGGCTTTGAGTTATAATTCTTATAACTCAGTAAGAGGCTCATTTAAAAAAAATCAAAAAACGTAGCATCCAATTTCCTAATATTTCATCACAGTACCTCAATAATTATGCAGGGTTATTAGCTGAAACTTTTGTCCTTGGTTCACTTAATTCAGGTTGACGTTTCTTGCTAACAGTAGTGGTAGACTGGGATCTTTGATTTCCCCCGTCTGCAGTGGGTCTGTATCAGCAAGACCTCCACAATACAACAGTGCCCTCTACTGGTGCTTTAAAATATAACACCAACATCTGGAGCGCATTTGGAGAGCACTATTCTTGTCGATATTACAGAGAACCACTCAATATTACAGAGAGCTCTTGCATGTGTTTACAGACAACAACGACATCATAATAAACACCATCTTCGCAATCCAGAAACAGTTTCTTTTAAAGACAAAGCAGATAAATGGATGTCTTCCTGCCTGTGTAGAATGGTTTGTCTGAGCACATGGAGTGTTCAAAGGGACAGAGTACTTCAGGAGTGTTTTCAGCTTTCAGAGCATTTTTCATATGCAAAAAATATTGTAGAACAAACCTTCCATACATAAATGACTGTTATCGGAGGCCTCTTTCAAACTAAAAAAAGAAATAGGTGACAAGTACACAGATACTGTAGTCTAGAGGTCGACCGATTAATCAGAATGGCCGATTAATTAGGGCGATTTCAAGTTTTCATAACAATCTGAAATCTGTAATTTTGGAAGCCGATTTGGCCGATTTTTATTTTATTTAGTTAACCTTTATTTAACGAGGCAAGTCAGTTAAGAACACATTCTTATTTTCAATGACGGCATAGGAACAGTAGGTTAACTGCCTTGTTCAGGGGCCAAAACGACAGATTTTTACCTTGTCAGCTCCGGGATTTAATCTTGCAACCTTTCAGTTGACTAGTCCAACTCTAACCACCTGCCTCATGAGGAGCCTGCCTGTTACGCGAATGCATTAAGAAGCCAAGGTAAGTTGCATTAAACTTATCTTATAAAAAACTATCAATCAATCATAATCAGTAGTTATAACTACACATGGTTGATGATATTACTAGTTTATCTAGCGTGTCCTGCATTGCATATAATCGATGCGGTGCGCATCCGCGAAAAAGGACTGTCGTTGCTCCAACCTTTACCTAACCATTAACATCAATGCCTTTCTTAAAATCAATACACAGAAGTATATATTTTTAAACCTCCATATTTAGCTAAAAGAAATCCAGTATAGCAGGTAATATTAACCAGGTGAAATGGTGACAAAAACTTATCTCGCGTTCATTGCACGCAGAGTTAGGGTATATGCAACAGTTTGGGCCGCCTGGCTCATTGCCAACTAATGTGCCAGAATGTTATGTAATTATGACATAACATTGAAGGTTGTGCAATGTAACAGGAATATTTAGACTGATGGATGCCACCCGTTAGATAAAATTACAGAACGGTTCCGTATATCACTGACAGAATAAATGTTTTGTTTTCGAAGTGATAGTTTCTGGATTCGACCATATTAATAACCTGAGGCTCATATTTCTGTGTGTTACTATGTTATAATTAAGTCTATGATTTTGATAGAGCAGTCTGACTGAGCGGTGGTAGGCACCAGCAGGCTCGTAAGCATTCATTCAAACAGCACTTTCGTGCGTTTTGACAGCAGCTCTTCGCTGCTCTTCAAGCACTGCACTGTTTATGACTTCAAGCCTATCAACTCTCGAGATGAGGCTGGTGTAACCGATGTGAAATGGCTATCTAGTTAGCGGGGTGTGAGCTAATAGCGTTTCAAACGTCACTCGCTCTGAGGCTTGGAGTAGTTGTTCCCTTTGCTCTGCATGGGTAATGTTGCTTCAAGGGAGGCTGTTGTCGATGTGTTCCTGGTTCGAGCCCAGGTAGGAGTGAGGAGAGGGACGGAAGCTATACTGTTACACTGGCAATACTAAAGTGCCTATAAGAACATCCAATAGTCAAAGGTACATGAAATACAAATCGTATAGAGAGAAATAGTCTTATAATAACCCCAACCTAAAACTTCTTAACTGGGAATATTGAAGACTCATGTTAAAAGGAACCACCAGCTTTCATATGTTCTCATGTTCTGAGCAAGAAACTGAAACGTTAGCTTTCAAACATAGCACATTTTGCACTTTTACTTTCTTCTCCAACACTTTGTTTTTGCATTTTTTAAACCAAATTGAACATGTTTCATTATTTATTTGAGGCTAAATTGATTTTATTGATGTATTATATTAAGTTAAAATAAGTGTTCATTCAGTATTGTTGTAATTGTCATTATTACTATTGGTGTTGAAAAATCATAATCGGTCGACGTCTACTGTAGTCACTTACGTAAAGGAGAATTGTTTCTGTATATAACTGTATATAGCCTCTCTACTGTATATAGTCTCTCTACTGTATATAGCCTCGCAACTGTTATGTCCTCGCTACTGTTATGTCCTCGCTACTGTATATAGCCTCTCTACTGTATATAGCCTCTCTACTGTATAAAGCCTCTCTACTGTATATAGCCTATCTACTGTATATAGCCTCTCTACTGTATATAGCCTCTCTGCTGTATATAGCCTCTCTACTGTATATAGCCTCTCTACTGTATATAGCCTCTCTACTATATATAGCCTCTCTGCTGTATATAGCCTCTCTGCTGTATATAGCCTCTCTACTGTATATAGCCTCTCTGCTGTATATAGCCTCTCTACTGTATATAGCCTCTCTGCTGTATATAGCCTCTCTACTGTATATAGCCTCTCTACTGTATATAGCCTCTCTGCTGTATATAGCCTCTACTGTATATAGCCTCTCTACTGTATATAGTCTCTACTGTATATAGCCTCGCTACAGTATATAGCCTCTCTACTGTATATAGCCTCGCTACAGTATATAGCCTCTCTACTGTATATAGCCTCGCTACAGTATATAGCCCCTCTACTGTATAGAGCCTCTCTACTGTATATAGCCTCTCTACTGTATATAGCCTCTCTACTGTATATAGCCTCGCTACAGTATATAGCCTCTCTACTGTATATAGCCTCTAGTGTATATAGCCTCTCTACTGTATATAGCCTCTACTGTATATAGCCTCTCTACTGTATATAGCCTCTCTACTGTATATAGCCTCTACTGTATATGCCTCGCTACTGTATATAGCCTCTACTGTATATGTATGTATATAGCCTCTACTGTATATGGCCTGTATATAGCCTCTACTGTATATAGCCTCTACTGTATATAGCCTCTCTACTGTATATAGCCTCTACTGTATATAGCCTCTCTACTGTATATAGTATATAGCCTCTCTACTGTATATAGCCTCTCTACTGTATATAGCCTCTACTGTATATGGCCTCTCTACTGTATATAGCCTCTACTGTATATAGCCTCTCTACTGTATATAGCCTCTACTGTATATGGCCCCTCTACTGTATAGAGCCTCTCTACTGTATATAGCCTCTCTACTGTATATAGCCTCTCTACTGTATATAGCCTCGCTACAGTATATAGCCTCTCTACTGTATATAGCCTCTACTGTATATGGTTCAAGTAACAGCTAGGAATAACTGGTGTTATCCTGTACTAGGGTGGTTTCCATCTAAACGAATACTGATTATACCAAACATTAGGAACACATTCCTACTCTGTCTATTATATATAAATAGTCACTTTAAACATACCTACATGTACATAGTACCTCAATCAGTCTGATTAACAAGTGCCTGTATATAACTGTTAAAGACTCTCTACTGTTATATACTGTGATAGCCTCTCTACTGTATATAGCCTACTGTTATAGCCTCTCTACTGTATATGGCTGTATATAGCACTGTTATAGCCTCTCTACTGTATATGGCCTCGCTACTGTATATAGCTTCTCTACTGTATATAGCCTTTCTACTGTATATGGCCTCTACTGTATATGGCCTCTCTACTGTGTATAGCCTCTCTACTGTATATAGCCTCTCTACTGTATATAGCCTCTCTACTGTATATAAACTCGCTACTGTATATGGCCTCACGACTGTAATAGCCTCTACTGTATATAGCCTCTCTACTGTATATAGCCTCTCCACTGTATATAGCCTCTCTACTGTATATAGCCTCTCTACTGTTATAGCCTCTCTACTGTTATGTCCTCGCTACTGTTATAGTCCTCTCTACTGTATATAGCCTCTCTACTGTATATAGCCTCTCTAATATATATAGCCTCTCTACTGTATATAGCTGTATATAGCCTCTACTGTATATAGCCTCTCTACTGTATATAGCCTCTACTGTATATAGCCTCTCTACTGTATATAGCCTCTCTACTGTATATAGCCTCTACTGTATATAGTCTACTGTATATAGCCTCTATAGCCTCTACTGTATATAGCCTCTACTGTTATAGCCTCTCTACTGTATATAACTGTATATGGCCTCGCTACTGTTATAGCCTCGCTACTGTTATAGCCTCTCTACTGTATATAGCCTCTCTACTGTATATGTCTTCGCTACTGTTATAGCCTCGCTACTCTTATAGCCCCTCTACTGTATATAGCCTCGCTACTGTTATAGCCTCGCTACTGTATATAGCCTCTCTACTGTATATGCCTCTCTACTGTATATAGCCTCGCTACTGTTATAGCCTCTCTACTGTATATGGCCTGTATATAGCTCGCTACTGTTATAGGCTCGCTACTGTTATAGCATCTCTACTGTTATAGCCTCTCTACTGTAATAGCCTCTCTACTGTATATGGCCTCGCTACTGTTAAAGGCTCGCTACTGTTATAGCCTCTCTACTGTGATAGCCTCTCTACTGTATATAGCCTCGCTACTGTTATAGCCTCTCTACTGTATATAGCCTCGCTACTGTTATAGCCTCCTCTCTACTGTATATAGCTTCTCTACTGTATATAGCCTTTCTACTGTATATAGCCTTTCTACTGTATATGGCCTCTACTGTATATGGCCTCTCTACTATAGCCTCTCTACTGTATATAGCCTCTCTAATATATATAGCCTCTCTACTGTATATAGCCTCTACTGTATATAGCCTCTCTGCTGTATATAACCTCTCTACTGTATATAGCGTCCCTACTGTTATGTCTGTATATAGCCTCTCTACTGTATATAACCTCTCTACTGTATATAGCCTCTCTACTGTATATAGCCTCTCTACTGTATATAACCTCTACTGTATATAGCTCTCTACTGTATATAGCCTCTCTATATAGCTTCTCTACTGTATATAGCCTCTCTACTGTATATAGCCTCTCTACTGTATATAACCTCTCTACTGTATATGGCCTCGCTACTGTTATAGCCTCGCTACTGTTATAGCCTCTCTACTGTATATAGCCTCGCTACTGTTATAGCTGTACTGTTATAGCCTCGCCACTGTTATAGCCTCGCTACTGTTATAGCCTCTCTACTGTATATAGCCTCTCTACTGTATATGGCTTCGCTACTGTTATAGCCTCGCTACTCTTATAGCCCCTCTACTGTATATAGCCTCGCTACTGTTATAGCCTCGCTACTGTATATAGCCTCTCTACTGTATATAGCCTCTCTACTCTATATGGCCTCTCTACTCTATATAGCCTCGCTACTGTTATAGCCTCTCTACTGTATATGGCCTCGCTACTGTATATAAGCTCGCTACTGTTATAGGCTCGCTACTGTTATAGCATCTCTACTGTTATAGCCTCTCTACTGTGATAGCCTCTCTACTGTATATAGCCTCGCTACTGTTAAAGGCTCGCTACTGTTATAGCCTCTCTACTGTGATAGCCTCTCTACTGTATATAGCCTCGCTACTGTTATAGCCTCTCTACTGTATATGGCCTCGCTACTGTTATAGCCTCTCTACTGTATATGGCCTCGCTACTGTATATAGCTTCTCTACTGTATATAGCCTTTCTACTGTATATGGCCTCTACTGTATATGGCCTCTCTTCTGTGTATAGCCTCTCTACTGTATATAGCCTCTCTACTGTATATAGCCTCTCTACTGTATATAAACTCTCTACTGTTATGTCCTCGCTACTGTATATGTCCTCTCTACTGTATATAGCCTCTCTACTGTATATAGCCTCTCTAATATATATAGCCTCTCTACTGTATATAGCCTCTCTACTGTATATAGCCTCTCTGCTGTATATAACCTCTCTACTGTATATAGCGTCCCTACTGTTATGTCCTCTCTACTGTATATAGCCTCTCTACCGTATATAACCTCTCTACTGTATATAGCCTTTCTACTGTATATAGCCTCTCTATTGTATATAACCTCTACTGTATATAGTCTCTCTACTGTATATAGCCTCTCTAGTGTATATAGCTTCTCTACTGTATATAGCCTCTCTACTGTATATAGCCTCTCTGTGTACTGTATATAGCCTCTCTACTGTATATAGCCTCTCTACTGTATATATGTCCTCGCTACTGTATATGTCCTCTCTACTGTATATAGCCTCTCTACTGTATATAGCCTCTCTAATATATATAGCCTCTCTACTGTATATAGCCTCTCTACTGTATATAGCCTCTCTGCTGTATATAACCTCTCTACTGTATACTGTTATAGCCTCTCTACTGTATATAGCCTCTCCGTATATAACCTCTCTACTGTATATAGCCTTTCTACTGTATATAGCCTCTACTGTATATAACTCTACTGTATATAGTCTCTCTACTGTATATAGCCTCTCTAGTGTATATAGCTTCTCTACTGTATATAGCCTCTCTACTGTATATAGCCTCTCTACTGTATATAACCTCTCTACTGTATATGGCCTCGCTACTGTTATAGCCTCGCTACTGTTATAGCCTCTCTACTGTATATAGCCTCGCTACTGTTATAGCCTCGCTACTGTTATAGCCTCGCCACTGTTATAGCCTCGCTACTGTTATAGCCTCTCTACTGTATATAGCCTCTCTACTGTATATGGCTTCGCTACTGCTATAGCCTCGCTACTCTTATAGCCCCTCTACTGTATATAGCCTCGCTACTGTTATAGCCTCGCTACTGTATATAGCCTCTCTACTGTATATAGCCTCTCTACTGTATATGGCCTCTCTACTCTATATAGCCTCGCTACTGTTATAGCCTCTCTACTGTATATGGCCTCACTACTATATATAAGCTCGCTACTGTTATAGGCTCGCTACTCTTATAGCATCTCTACTGTTATAGCCTCTCTACTGTGATAGCCTCTCTACTGTATATTGCCTCGCTACTGTTAAAGGCTCGCTACTGTTATAGCCTACTGTGATAGCTACTGTATATAGCCTCTCTACTGTATATAGCCTCGCTACTGTTATAGCCTCTCTACTGTATATGGCCTCGCTACTGTTATAGCCTCTCTACTGTATATGGCCTCGCTACTGTATATAGCTTCTCTACTGTATATAGCCTTTCTACTGTATATGGCCTCTACTGTATATGGCCTCTCTACTGTGTATAGCCTCTCTACTGTATACAGCCTCTCTACTGTATATAAACTCTCTACTGTTATGTCCTCGCTACTGTATATGTCCTCTCTACTGTATATAGCCTCTCTACTGTATATAGCCTCTCTAATATATATAGCCTCTCTACTGTATATAGCCTCTCTACTGTATATAGCCTCTCTGCTGTATATAACCTCTCTACTGTATATAGCGTCCCTACTGTTATGTCCTCTCTACTGTATATAGCCTCTCTACTGTATATAACCTCTCTACTGTATATAGCCTTTCTACTGTATATAGCCTCTCTACTGTATATAACCTCTACTGTATATAGTCTCTCTACTGTATATAGCCTCTCTAGTGTATATAGCTTCTCTACTGTATATAGCCTCTCTACTGTATATAGCCTCTCTACTGTATATAACCTCTCTACTGTATATGGCCTCGCTACTGTTATAGCCTCTCTACTGTTATAGCCTCGCTACTGTTATAGCCTCGCTACTGTTATAGCCTCGCCACTGTTATAGCCTCGCTACTGTTATAGCCTCTCTACTGTATATAGCCTCTCTACTGTATATGGCTTCGCTACTGTTATAGCCTCGCTACTCTTATAGCCCCTCTACTGTATATAGCCTCGCTACTGTTATAGCCTCGCTACTGTATATAGCCTCTCTACTGTATATAGCCTCTCTACTGTATATAACCTCTCTACTGTATATAGCCTCCCTACTGTTATGTCCTCTCTACTGTATATAACCTCTCTACTGTATATAGTCTCTCTACTGTATATAGCCTTTCTACTGTATATGGCCTCTACTGTATATGGCCTCTCTTCTGTGTATAGCCTCTCTACTGTATATAGCCTCTCTACTGTATATAGCCTCTCTACTGTATTTAGCCTCTCTACTGTATATAACCTCTCTACTGTATTTAGCCTCTCTACTGTATATAGCCTCTCTACTGTATATAGCCTCTCTACTGTATATAGCCTCTCTACTGTATATAGCATCTCTACTGTATATAGCCTCTCTACTGTATATAGCCTCTCTACTGTTATGTCCTCGCTACTGTATATGTCCTCTCTACTGTATATTGCCTCTACTGTATATTGCCTCTTTACTGTATATAGCCTCTACTGTATATAGCCTCTCTACTGTATATAGTCTCTCTACTGTATATAGCCTCTCTACTGTATATAGTCTCTCTACCTTATATAGCCTCTACTGTATATGACCTCTTTACTGTATATAGCCTCTCTGCTGTATATAGCCTCTACTGTATATAGCCTCTCTACTGTATATAGTCTCTCTACTGTATATAGCCTCTCTACTGTATATAGCCTCTCTACTGTATATAGTCTCTCTACTGTATATAGCCTATCTACTGTATATAGCCTCTCTACTGTATATAGCCTCTCTACTGTATATAGCCTCGCTACTGTATATAGCCTCTACTGTAAATAGCCTCTCTACTGTATTTAACCTCTCTACTGTATATAACCTCTCTACTTTATATAGCCTCTCTACTGTATATAGCCTCTCTACTGTATATAGCCTCTCTACTGTTATAGCCTCTCTACTGTATATAGCCTCCCTACTGTGTATAGCCTATCTAGTGTATATAGCCTGTCTACTGTATATAGCCTCTCTGCTGTATATAGCCTCTCTACTATATATAGTCTCTCTACTGTATATAACCTCTCTACTGTATATAGTCTCTCTACTGTATATAGCCTCTCTACTGTATATAGCCTCTCTACTGTATATAGCCTCTCTATTGTATGTAGCCTCTCTACTGTATATAGCCTCTCTACTGTATTCTAACCTCTCTACTGTATATCGCCTCTCTGCTGTATATAGCCTCTCTATTGTATGTAGCCTCTCTACTGTATATAGCCTCTCTACTGTATATAGTCTCTCTACTGTATATAGCCTCTCTACTGTATATAGTCTCTCTACTGTATATAGCCTCTCTACTGTATATAGCCTCTCTAGTGTATATAGCCTCTACTGTATATAGCCTCTACTGTATAAAGCCTCTACTGTATATAGCCTCTCTACTGTATATAGCCTCTCTACTGTATATAGCTACTGTATATAACCTCTCTACTGTTATAGCCTCTCTACTGTATATAGCTTCTACTGTATAAAGCCTCTACTGTTATTTTCACTGTCTTTTTACTGTTGTTTTATTTCCTTACTTATCTATTGTTCACCTAATATCTATGTTTTACTTACACATTGCACTGTTATTTAGGGCGCTTGTGACAAATTAACTTTGATTTGATTTGATAATAATGAGTTTTCAAAGTGGAAATTACAAACTTCAAAAGCTTTTTTTTAAGCATCAAATACACTCAAACTTTTACATTTCCTGCATAGAAGGAAAATTCTCCTGCATCAGGGTGATCAAATTAAGGTCCTACATTTCGCCCCCAGAAAAAAATAATTTTCCCTTTTGGTTGGTTTCCTTGTCAAAAGTATCCAACATACAAATGATCACCTGAATCACCTGAAGGGAGGTCCTTGGACCCCATTTCCACTCTCCACTTACACTTTTTTTCAAACACAAAAGAGGAACAAAATGTACTACTTTAAACTGCTGTCACAGACGCCATAATGACACAGATACGAAGTTGATACCTTCCCTCAGAAACATGGTTCCTACCTTGTCCAGTAAGCGTAGTTTACATCTTGCGCCAACATGTGGGTTTCCTGATCTGATCAATATGATCCAATCACTATCTGATCAAGGATTGTCACCTCTAGACATGGTATTAAAGGTGTCTTTTGTCCATTCAGTGTCCGCTTTGTGACCAGATTTCCTTGTATGCTAATTATATAACAGATACATTTTTCTAAATAATACTTATTTATTCATTTTTTAGACATTGAAGCCATAAATGTCAATGGTGTCACCTGTCAATGATTTTGATAATTCTGATATAAATGGTTTCACCGTCTAGATCCGTCTTCACATGTGGTCAGGGAGATGTCTCTGTTACTCGTTTACACCTGTCTAAAAATGTGGGCACAATCAGAATATTGACAAAAATCATATGAGAAAGGAGTCTTGTAAACACCAGGTATGAACGGGTCTAAAAATAGCAGAAACTCATATCCAGGGCAACATACAGACAGACACAAAAGAGGACAACGAAGTCGTTTTATTTCTAGATCTGTACGCAGTGTAAAAATCAGGGTAAAAATCTACATTTGGCGTCAGAGCATGTCAATATATTTGTAATATTCCAAGCTGAACGATCCTCAGTGTAAACAGAATAAAGCCCTGTTGTTACAGATGAACTCAACAGGCCATGTTGTGAAAGAGTCTGTACACATGGTGATAACGTAGTAACTCAAGCTTTAGTAATGTTCTCAATGTCATACAGGGCCGGATTCGTAGACACAGATTAAAGCCGAGGTCTAGTCCTAAACAAAAACAAATGGCTTTCATGGAGATTCTCCATTGAAAGTGTATCTTAGTACAAGACTAGACTTAATCCGTGTCTGGGAAACCAGCCCACAGTATATTTATAAGTCAGTAGCAAACATGAAGTCAAATAAAAAAAGAAGGGCATATTGTTTAATTACAATGTAATGTTAACTAGAATGCCAAAATATAAAACCAACATCTGGAGATGACAATAATGGTTTAGGAATGATGTGAGGTTATAAAGATGACTGCAATTTTGACAAACTTGCAAACAATCTTTACAGTAATGCGAAATATCAATATGATATATTTATATATTCACGATTGTGTAAACTTAATTTTTAAAACATGGTACAAAACATTTTGTGAGACAGGCTAATGACTTTGGTGTAATTCATCTATAGCTTCCAAGAAGAAAGAAAAAAAGAAGAGAAAAAAACATTTTTGAAAAATGTCCTTTAGATTTCGTTCCTTTCTAAAAAAAAAAACAATATCCATTATGAGTAACTTCCTCAAATTGGTCTGACAAAGCATCCCGGTATTGTTCTTAACATGTCATAAGGTGAATTCACCAATTTGTAAGTCGCTCTGGATAAGAGCGTCTGCCAAATGACTTAAATGTAAATGTAAATGTTAACAAACTCATCATCTTCAGTATTATTCACAGTGGTCTTTCTTAAAAAACTGTTTGTCCAAGAGTAGAAATCATTGGTACAGAGCACCTTCACCCAGACAGGAAGTGAACCACTTAACAACAGAGAGGTATGCATTTCCAGGTGGCTAAAAGAGAGATATATATTTTTTAGAATATGAATAAAAAAAAATATTAATATGTGATGAGACAAATATAGAATGCTGCTGTATAAATGTAAAAGTATCAATGAAACCCCTAAGGTCCATGCACCCGTCAGATATCGAATTAGCATAATACAAACAACTCCAAACAATATCGGTCAGTTTAAGCTAGGGATATGTTTTTTTTGTGTGTGTTTTTGTTGAATTGGATGTATCTCAATCCACCATATCCTCCTATTTCGAACAGAGCTAGACTGATGCTTGTCAGACCATGAGACCCCCCCCCCCCACACCCACAAAAAAAAGTTTTGTTTTTTCTTCACAAAATCTCATGCAACGTCCAAACTATTATGACCCTCTATGTAAGGATGAGACTCTCACACACATGATGGTGTTCTTCATTTGGCTCTACAAACCCGCACAAGTTTCTTAGGACTTCTCTGAACTCGGTACAGCCGATCTGCCAACTGCTGTCTTTAGCGTCCGAACAGTTTGGGCTACACACTAATATGACCCATCTGTGTAAAGGTGAGACTCTCATTACCACGTACATGTCTCGCAAGACTCGTCTGAAAGTCCTCCGGTATAAGTTGAAAGAAAAGGATGGAAGTATACTGTATATGGTCTTTCTTATACCTCTAAGATATAGGACAGACACTTCAGAACAAACTTCCTTTAGATTTTTTTTGGGGGGGACAATCTCTTGTTCTATGTAGTGAATCTGTTATTCAATGTTTGTTTTGGCTAATAGCAGTAAGGCCAAATAAAAAATGTTCAGCAAATGTATTTATTTTTTAATCATTTTTTTTTGATACTTCAAGGGGTCTTACAATTCAAAATAAAATAGCTAAATGACCCTTGGTGTGACCTTCTTAAAACAATTCTATATAGCTTAGTAGACCCCCGCCTCTACCTGCTTAGACAGGGCTTAGACTGTTTAGTGCTAAAAAAACGTTGTTTTTTTTAAAGGGCTTAAGGACAAGTACAAAAATACAAAATGCTTCCCGATCTTTCTTATATCCCTCAGATACAGGACAGACACTTCAAAACAAACTTCCTTTAGATTTTGTTTTGGGACTATCTGTTGTTCCATGTGGTGAATTTGTTATTCGATGCGTTTGTATTGGCCAACAGCAGGCCAAATGGGTCGTAAAATCCCCCTCCCCTGGCTTAGACAGGGTTTCCACTCTTATGGGTTAAATGTCATTTCTTTCTTTGTATCATATACATTTGTATCTGACAGACCATATCAACAAGAGTGTGGCAGAGTGTCCTACTTTTTTAACCACTACTATGCAGATTGTTGATCCGTTGATATGGTAAAGTACATTCTCATAATCATAGAGAAAATCCTTGGACAATGAAAATCACTGTTGATGGAGACAATGGTTTGTGAGGAATGCAATATAGCTTTGCCTTTACAGTAGAAAAAAAACATATTCTTAGCGACATCAGTGGTGACATCATATCCGGTTTCCTGTGTGTCATTCCAGGGCTTTGTAGGGAGTTGTAGTCCTCAAGGTATTCTCACAACTACAACACAGGCTCCAGCCCTTCCGATGTTGAGATTGACCTCCTATTGGATACATACAGTACAGGGTGATTAAAGGTCATACAGTCTGTCTTAAAAAAAAGAGATTTTTAACAGTAAGGAATTGTACCAGGCTGATTCAAGTTACCTCAGTCCATTCATTATTCTGTGCATCATAGGACTCAACACTGTTCAGGTAGGACGTTCCATCGTATCCTCCGACAGCATATAGCCTGTCTCCTAGCAGACAGATACCTACAGCATCCCTGGGGACACTCAGAGAGGACACCGTGGTCCATGTGTCTGTTTTGGGATCATACCTGCAGTGACATAGAAGGGTAATGGGAAATACCTGTAGAAGTATAGTGAGCCCTGAGATATATGTTTAACTTTATTTTACTAGGCAAATCAGTTAAGAACAAATTCTTATTTTCAATGACGGCCTAGGGACAGTGGGTTAACTGCCTGTTCAGGGGCAGAACGACAGATTTGGTACCTTGTCAGCTCGGGGATTTGAGCTTGCAACCTTTTCGGTTACTAGTCCAATGCTCTAACCACTAGGCTACCCTGCCGCCCCATATTTAAGAGATACAGAGCAAAGAGCACAACTTGTATATGGATGAATTCAACAATATCTTGTAATTATTTTTATGTTTTTTTTTTCTTCAATTTAATTGTTTTGACATGATGGTATTCTGTGCAGTGTGTATCAGATACAGGTTGATTTTGTTTTTACAAAATAGCCAGCAGAGGGTGACAGAAGCCAGATAATCACACTGCTAAAACCAACTCCCATGGAAAGAATGACTTGTCTTGGGTTTGCCCTGCACATGCAGACAGACAAGAGAGCATAAAAAAATGTGATGCATTGTGTGTAAATTGTGACTGACTGACTGATCTACAAATAATAATGAGTCGTTATTTATGACGTTTTTTGTTGTTGTAGATCAGTGTGTCGGCAGTCGCCTGCACCGTCAGCTGCAATTGCAAACAAACCCAATGGGCGCGTTGCAGCCGACGATACAGGCGTGTAGAGACAGACTGGTGACAAATCACCTTGCATCAAAATTGACTACTCAGTCTTTTTTTTACCCATGATTACGTCACAGTTTTAATGCTCTCGAACACGGCCAAAGTCTCAGAAAGCACCACAAACACACCCACAACCTAAAACGTCTCTGTGTCTCCATATGTATAACTATACTTCATTGTCATAAAATTCAAGAGTCCATAACAAGACAGTTGGAAAAAACTATGTAGACTTTTTTGTTGTTTCTCTAGTACAGTACTGACATAGGCTACATGCTACCCTCCTCCCGACAGTGTGCACTTCCCTTTCTGCAATGGATTTAAAAGCATTGGATTGGTGTACGCCTTGGCTAGAGGGAGTTTCCACCATTGTTGAATGAATTTTCAGGAAGTGTGCAAGTCCCAAGAATGGAAACGCAGCCATACTGTAGAGTAAAACCATGTTTGTTGACCTCTCTACACAGTCTGGGGAGCAAGTGTTGTTGTTGTTTACATCTCTACACAGTCTGAGAGTCTGAAGCAGTGGTTGTTTACCTCTACACAGTCTGAGAGCCTGGAGCAGTGGTTGTTTACCTCTCTACACAGTCTGATAGTCTGGGACAGTGGTTGTTTACCTCTCTACACAGTCTGTTAGTCTGGAGCAGTGGTTGTTTACTGTCTGTTAGTCTGGGACAGTGGTTGTTTACCTCTCTACCTCTACACAGTCTGTTAGTCTGGGACAGTGGTTGTTTACCTCTCTACACAGTCTGTTAGTCTGGAGCAGTGGTTGTTTACCTCTACACAGTCTGATAGTCTGGGACAGTGGTTGTTTACCTCTCTACACAGTCTGTTAGTCTGGGACAGTGGTTGTTTACCTCTCTACACAGTCTGATAGTCTGGGACAGTGGTTGTTTACCTCTCCACACAGTCTGTTAGTCTGGGACAGTGGTTGTTTACATCTCTACACAGTCTGTTAGTCTGGGACAGTGGTTGTTTACCTCTCTACACAGTCTGTTAGTCTGGGACAGTGGTTGTTTACCTCTCTACACAGTCTGTTAGTCTGGGACAGTGGTTGTTTACCTCTCTCTGTTACACAGTCTCTACACAGTCTGTTGTTTACATCTCTACACAGTTAGTCTGGGACAGTGGTTGTTTACCTCTCTACACAGTCTGTTAGTCTGGACAGTGGTTGTTTACCTCTCTACACAGTCTGTTAGTCTGGGACAGTGGTTGTTTACCTCTCTACACAGTCTGTTAGTCTGGGACAGTGGTTGTTTACCTCTACACAGTCTGGGACAGTGGTTGTTTACCTCTCTACACAGTCTGTTAGTCTGGGACAGTGGTTGTTTACCTCTCTACACAGTCTGTTAGTCTGGGACAGTGGTTGTTTACCTCTCTACACAGTCTGTTAGTCTGGGACAGTGGTTGTTTACCTCTACACAGTCTGTTAGTCTGGGACAGTGGTTGTTTACCTCTCTACACAGTCTGTTAGTCTGGGACAGTGGTTGTTTACCTCTCTACACAGTCTGTGTGGTTGTTTACCTCTCTACACAGTCTGTTAGTCTGGGACAGTGGTTGTTTACCTCTCTACACAGTCTGTTAGTCTGGGACAGTGGTTGTTTACCTCTCTACACAGTCTGTTAGTCTGGGACAGTGGTTGTTTACCTCTCTACACAGTCTGTTAGTCTGGGACAGTGGTTGTTTACCTCTCTACACAGTCTGTTAGTCTGGGACAGTGGTTGTTTACCTCTCTACACAGTCTGTTAGTCTGGGACAGTGGTTGTTTACCTCTCTACACAGTCTGTTAGTCTGGGACAGTGGTTGTTTACCTCTCTCTCTGTTAGTCTGGGACAGTGGTTGTTTACCTCTCTACACAGTCTGTTAGTCTGGGACAGTGGTTGTTTACCTCTCTCTGTTACTGGGACAGTCTGTCTGTTAGTCTGGGACAGTGGTTGTTTACCTCTCTACACAGTCTGTTAGTCTGGGACAGTGGTTGTTTACCTCTCTACACAGTCTGTTAGTCTGGGACAGTGGTTGTTTACCTCTCTACACAGTCTGTTAGTCTGGGACAGTGGTTGTTTACCTCTCTACACAGTCTGTTAGTCTGGGACAGTGGTTGTTTACCTCTCTACACAGTCTGTTAGTCTGGGACAGTGGTTGTTTACCTCTCTACACAGTCTGTTAGTCTGGGACAGTGGTTGTTTACCTCTCTACACAGTCTGTTAGTCTGGGACAGTGGTTGTTTACCTCTACACAGTCTGTTAGTCTGGGACAGTGGTTGTTTACCTCTCTACACAGTCTGTTGTTTACCTCTCTACACAGTCTGTTAGTCTGGGACAGTGGTTGTTTACCTCTCTACACAGTCTGTTAGTCTGGGACAGTGGTTGTTTACCTCTACACAGTCTGTTAGTCTGGGACAGTGGTTGTTTACCTCTCTACACAGTCTGTTAGTCTGGGACAGTGGTTGTTTACCTCTCTACACAGTCTGTTAGTCTGGGACAGTGGTTGTTTACCTCTCTACACAGTCTGTTAGTCTGGGACAGTGGTTGTTTACCTCTCTACACAGTCTGTTAGTCTGGGACAGTGGTTGTTTACCTCTCTACACAGTCTGTTAGTCTGGGACAGTGGTTGTTTACCTCTCTACACAGTCTGTTAGTCTGGGACAGTGGTTGTTTACCTCTCTCTGTTAGTCACAGTCTGTTAGTCTGGGACAGTGGTTGTTTACCTCTCTACACAGTCTGTTAGTCTGGGACAGTGGTTGTTTACCTCTCTACACAGTCTGTTAGTCTGGGACAGTGGTTGTTTACCTCTCTACACAGTCTGTTAGTCTGGGACAGTGGTTGTTTACCTCTCTACACAGTCTGTTAGTCTGGGACAGTCTGGGACAGTGGTTGTTTACCTCTACACAGTCTGTTAGTCTGGGACAGTGGTTGTTTACCTCTCTACACAGTCTGTTAGTCTGGGACAGTGGTTGTTTACCTCTACACAGTCTGTTAGTCTGGGACAGTGGTTGTTTACCTCTCTACACAGTCTGTTAGTCTGGGACAGTGGTTGTTTACCTCTCTACACAGTCTGTTAGTCTGGGACAGTGGTTGTTTACCTCTCTACACAGTCTGTTAGTCTGGGACAGTGGTTGTTTACCTCTCTACACAGTCTGGGACAGTGGTTGTTTACCTCTACACAGTCTGTTAGTCTGGGACAGTGGTTGTTTACCTCTACACAGTCTGTTAGTCTGGGACAGTGGTTGTTTACCTCTACACAGTCTGATAGCCCTGAGCAGTGGTTGTTTACCTCTCTACACAGTCTGAGAGTCTAGGACAGTGGTTGTTTACCTCTACACAGTCTGTTAGTCTGGGACAGTGGTTGTTTACCTCTCTACACAGTCTGTTAGTCTGGAGCAGTGGTTGTTTACCTCTCTACACAGTCTGTTAGTCTGGGACAGTGGTTGTTTACCTCTCTACACAGTCTGTTAGTCTGGGACAGTGGTTGTTTACCTCTCTACACAGTCTGTTAGTCTGGGACAGTGGTTGTTTACCTCTCTACACAGTCTGTTAGTCTGGGACAGTGGTTGTTTACCTCTCTACACAGTCTGTTAGTCTGGGACAGTGGTTGTTTACCTCTCTACACAGTCTGTTAGTCTGGAGCAGTGGTTGTTTACCTCTCTACACAGTCTGTTAGTCTGGGACAGTGGTTGTTTACCTCTCTACACAGTCTGTTAGTCTGGGACAGTGGTTGTTTACCTCTACACAGTCTGTTAGTCTGGGACAGTGGTTGTTTACCTCTCTACACAGTCTGTTAGTCTGGGACAGTGGTTGTTTACCTCTACACAGTCTGTTAGTCTGGGACAGTGGTTGTTTACCTCTACACAGTCTGTTAGTCTGGGACAGTGGTTGTTTACCTCTCTACACAGTCTGTTAGTCTGGGACAGTGGTTGTTTACCTCTCTACACAGTCTGTTAGTCTGGGACAGTGGTTGTTTACCTCTCTACAGTCTGTTAGTCTGGGACAGTGGTTGTTTACCTCTCTACACAGTCTGTTAGTCTGGGACAGTGGTTGTTTACCTCTACACAGTCTGTTAGTCTGGGACAGTGGTTGTTTACCTCTCTACAGTCTGTTAGTCTGGGACAGTGGTTGTTTACCTCTCTACACAGTCTGTTAGTCTGGGACAGTGGTTGTTTACCTCTACACAGTCTGTTAGTCTGGGACAGTGGTTGTTTACCTCTCTACACAGTCTGTTAGTCTGGGACAGTGGTTGTTTACCTCTACACAGTCTGTTAGTCTGGGACAGTGGTTGTTTACCTCTACACAGTCTGTTAGTCTGGGACAGTGGTTGTTTACCTCTCTACACAGTCTGTTAGTCTGGGACAGTGGTTGTTTACCTCTCTACACAGTCTGTTAGTCTGGGACAGTGGTTGTTTACCTCTCTACACAGTCTGTTAGTCTGGGACAGTGGTTGTTTACCTCTCTACACAGTCTGTTAGTCTGGGACAGTGGTTGTTTACCTCTCTACACAGTCTGTTAGTCTGGGACAGTGGTTGTTTACCTCTACACAGTCTGTTAGTCTGGGACAGTGGTTGTTTACCTCTCTACACAGTCTGTTAGTCTGGGACAGTGGTTGTTTACCTCTACACAGTCTGTTAGTCTGGGACAGTGGTTGTTTACCTCTCACAGTCTGTTAGTCTGGGACAGTCTGTTAGTCTGGGACAGTGGTTGTTTACCTCTCTACACAGTCTGTTAGTCTGGGACAGTGGTTGTTTACCTCTCTACACAGTCTGTTAGTCTGGGACAGTGGTTGTTTACCTCTCTACACAGTCTGTTAGTCTGGGACAGTGGTTGTTTACCTCTACACAGTCTGTTAGTCTGGGACAGTGGTTGTTTACCTCTCTACACAGTCTGTTAGTCTGGGACAGTGGTTGTTTACCTCACAGTCTGTTAGTCTGGGACAGTGGTTGTTTACACAGTCTGTTAGTCTGGGAGTCTGGGACAGTGGTTGTTTACCTCTCTACACAGTCTGTTAGTCTGGGACAGTGGTTGTTTACCTCTCACAGTCTGTTACACAGTCTGTTAGTCTGGGACAGTGGTTGTTTACCTCTCTACAGTCTGTTAGTCTGGGACAGTGGTTGTTTACCTCTCTACACAGTCTGTTAGTCTGGGACAGTGGTTGTTTACCTCTACACAGTCTGTTAGTCTGGGACAGTGGTTGTTTACCTCTCTACACAGTCTGTTAGTCTGGGACAGTGGTTGTTTACCTCTACACAGTCTGTTGTTTACCTCTACACAGTCTGTTAGTCTGGGACAGTGGTTGTTTACCTCTCTACACAGTCTGTTAGTCTGGGACAGTGGTTGTTTACCTCTCTACACAGTCTGTTAGTCTGGAGCAGTGGTTGTTTACCTCTCCACACAGTCTGTTAGTCTGGGACAGTGGTTGTTTACCTCTACACAGTCTGTTAGTCGGGGACAGTGGTTGTTTACCTCTCTACACAGTCTGTTAGTCTGGGACAGTGGTTGTTTACCTCTCTACACAGTCTGTTAGTCTGGGACAGTGGTTGTTTACCTCTCTACACAGTCTGTTAGTCTGGGACAGTGGTTGTTTACATCTCTACACAGTCTGAGAGTCTAGGACAGTGGTTGTTTACCTCTCTACACAGTCTGTTAGTCTGGAGCAGTGGTTGTTTACCTCTCTACACAGTCTGTTAGTCTGGGACAGTGGTTGTTTACCTCTCTACACAGTCTGTTAGTCTGGGACAGTGGTTGTTTACCTCTCTACACAGTCTGTTAGTCTGGGACAGTGGTTGTTTACCTCTACACAGTCTGTTAGTCTGGGACAGTGGTTGTTTACCTCTCTACACAGTCTGTTGTTTACCTCTACACAGTCTGAGAGCCTGGAGCAGTGGTTGTTTACCTCTCTACACAGTCTGTGAGTCTGGGGCAGTGGTTGTTTACCTCTCTACACAGTCTGTTAGTCTGGGACAGTGGTTGTTTACCTCTACACAGTCTGTTAGTCTGGGACAGTGGTGTTTAGTCTGGGACAGTGGTTGTTTACCTCTCTACACAGTCTGTTAGTCTGGGACAGTGGTTGTTTACCTCTACACAGTCTGTTAGTCTGGGACAGTGGTTGTTTACCTCTCTACACAGTCTGTTAGTCTGGGACAGTGGTTGTTTACCTCTCTACACAGTCTGTTAGTTTACCTCTACACAGTCTGTTAGTCTGGGACAGTGGTTGTTTACCTCTCTACACAGTCTGTTAGTCTGGGACAGTGGTTGTTTACAGTCTCTACACAGTCTGTTAGTCTGGGACAGTGGTTGTTTACCTCTCTACACAGTCTGTTAGTCTGGGACAGTGGTTGTTTACCTCTACACAGTCTGTTAGTCGGGGACAGTGGTTGTTTACCTCTCTACACAGTCTGTTAGTCTGGGACAGTGGTTGTTTACCTCTCTACACAGTCTGTTAGTCTGGAGCAGTGGTTGTTTACCTCTCTACACAGTCTGTTAGTCTGGGACAGTGGTTGTTTACCTCTCTACACAGTCTGTTAGTCTGGGACAGTGGTTGTTTACCTCTCTACACAGTCTGTTAGTCTGGGACAGTGGTTGTTTACCTCTCTACACAGTCTGTTAGTCTGGGACAGTGGTTGTTTACCTCTCTACACAGTCTGTTAGTCTGGGACAGTGGTTGTTTACCTCTCTACACAGTCTGTTAGTCTGGACAGTGGTTGTTTACCTCTCTACACAGTCTGTTAGTCTGGGACAGTGGTTGTTTACCTCTCTACACAGTCTGTTAGTCTGGGACAGTGGTTGTTTACCTCTCTACACAGTCTGTTAGTCTGGGCAGTGGTTGTTTACCTCTCTACACAGTCTGTTAGTCTGGGACAGTGGTTGTTTACCTCTACACAGTCTGTTAGTCTGGGACAGTGGTTGTTTACCTCTCTACACAGTCTGTTAGTCTGGGACAGTGGTTGTTTACCTCTACACAGTCTGTTGTTTACCTCTCTACACAGTCTGTTAGTCTGGGACAGTGGTTGTTTACCTCTCTACACAGTCTGTTAGTCTGGGACAGTGGTTGTTTACCTCTCTACACAGTCTGTTAGTCTGGGACAGTGGTTGTTTACCTCTCTACACAGTCTGTTAGTCTGGGACAGTGGTTGTTTACCTCTCTACACAGTCTGTTAGTCTGGGACAGTGGTTGTTTACCTCTCTACACAGTCTGTTAGTCTGGGACAGTGGTTGTTTACCTCTCTACACAGTCTGATAGTCTGGGACAGTGGTTGTTTACCTCTCTACACAGTCTGTTAGTCTGGGGCAGTGGTTGTTTACCTCTCTACACAGTCTGTTAGTCTGGGACAGTGGTTGTTTACCTCTCTACACAGTCTGGGGAGCAAGTGTTGTTGTTGTTTACATCTCTACACAGTCTGAGAGCCTGGGACAGTGGTTGTTTACATCTCTACACAGTCTGTTAGTCTGGGACAGTGGTTGTTTACCTCTACACAGTCTGAGAGCCTGGGACAGTGGTTGTTTACATCTCTACACAGTCTGTTAGTCTGGGACAGTGGTTGTTTACCTCTCTACACAGTCTGTTAGTCTGGGGCAGTGGTTGTTTACCTCTCTACACAGTCTGTTAGTCTGGGACAGTGGTTGTTTACCTCTCTACACAGTCTGTTAGTCTGGGACAGTGGTTGTTTACCTCTCTACACAGTCTGTTAGTCTGGGGCAGTGGTTGTTTACATCTCTACACAGTCTGTTAGTCGGGGACAGTGGTTGTTTACCTCTCTACACAGTCTGTTAGTCTGGGACAGTGGTTGTTTACCTCTCTACACAGTCTGTTAGTCTGGGACAGTGGTTGTTTACCTCTCTACACAGTCTGTTGTTTACCTCTCTACACAGTCTGTTGTTTACCTCTCTACACAGTCTGTTGTTTACCTCTCTACACAGTCTGTTGTTTACCTCTCTACAGTCTGTTAGTCGGGGACAGTGGTTGTTTACCTCTCTACACAGTCTGAGAGTCTGGGACAGTGGTTGTTTACCTCTCTACACAGTCTGTTAGTCTGGGACAGTGGTTGTTTACCTCTCTACACAGTCTGTTAGTCGGGGACAGTGGTTGTTTACCTCTCTACACAGTCTGTTAGTCTGGGACAGTGGTTGTTTACCTCTCTACACAGTCTGTTAGTCTGGGACAGTGGTTGTTTACATCTCTACACAGTCTGTTAGTCTGGGACAGTGGTTGTTTACATCTCTACACAGTCTGTTAGTCTGGGACAGTGGTTGTTTACCTCTCTACACAGTCTGTTAGTCTGGGACAGTGGTTGTTTACCTCTCTACACAGTCTGTTAGTCTGGGGCAGTGGTTGTTTACCTCTCTACACAGTCTGTTAGTCTGGGGCAGTGGTTGTTTACCTCTCTACACAGTCTGTTAGTCTGGGGCAGTGGTTGTTTACCTCTCTACACAGTCTGTTAGTCTGGGGCAGTGGTTGTTTACCTCTCTACACAGTCTGTTAGTCTGGGACAGTGGTTGTTTACATCTCTACACAGTCTGTTAGTCGGGGACAGTGGTTGTTTACCTCTCTACACAGTCTGTTAGTCTGGGGCAGTGGTTGTTTACCTCTCTACACAGTCTGTTAGTCTGGGGCAGTGGTTGTTTACCTCTCTACACAGTCTGTTGTTTACCTCTCTACACAGTCTGTTAGTCTGGGGCAGTGGTTGTTTACCTCTCTACACAGTCTGTTAGTCTGGGACAGTGGTTGTTTACCTCTCTACACAGTCTGTTAGTCTGGGGCAGTGGTTGTTTACCTCTCTACACAGTCTGTTAGTCTGGGACAGTGGTTGTTTACCTCTCTACACAGTCTGTTAGTCTGGGACAGTGGTTGTTTACCTCTCTACACAGTCTGTTAGTCTGGGGCAGTGGTTGTTTACATCTCTACACAGTCTGTTAGTCGGGGACAGTGGTTGTTTACCTCTCTACACAGTCTGTTAGTCTGGGACAGTGGTTGTTTACCTCTCTACACAGTCTGTTAGTCTGGGACAGTGGTTGTTTACCTCTCTACACAGTCTGTTGTTTACCTCTCTACACAGTCTGTTGTTTACCTCTACACAGTCTGTTGTTTACCTCTCTACACAGTCTGTTGTTTACCTCTCTACAGTCTGTTAGTCGGGGACAGTGGTTGTTTACCTCTCTACACAGTCTGAGAGTCTGGGACAGTGGTTGTTTACCTCTCTACACAGTCTGTTAGTCTGGGACAGTGGTTGTTTACCTCTCTACACAGTCTGTTAGTCGGGGACAGTGGTTGTTTACCTCTCTACACAGTCTGTTAGTCTGGGACAGTGGTTGTTTACCTCTCTACACAGTCTGTTAGTCTGGGACAGTGGTTGTTTACATCTCTACACAGTCTGTTAGTCTGGGACAGTGGTTGTTTACATCTCTACACAGTCTGTTAGTCTGGGACAGTGGTTGTTTACCTCTCTACACAGTCTGTTAGTCTGGGACAGTGGTTGTTTACCTCTCTACACAGTCTGTTAGTCTGGGGCAGTGGTTGTTTACCTCTCTACACAGTCTGTTAGTCTGGGGCAGTGGTTGTTTACCTCTCTACACAGTCTGTTAGTCTGGGGCAGTGGTTGTTTACCTCTCTACACAGTCTGTTAGTCTGGGGCAGTGGTTGTTTACCTCTCTACACAGTCTGTTAGTCTGGGACAGTGGTTGTTTACATCTCTACACAGTCTGTTAGTCGGGACAGTGGTTGTTTACCTCTCTACACAGTCTGTTAGTCTGGGGCAGTGGTTGTTTACCTCTCTACACAGTCTGTTAGTCTGGGGCAGTGGTTGTTTACCTCTCTACACAGTCTGTTGTTTACCTCTCTACACAGTCTGTTAGTCTGGGGCAGTGGTTGTTTACCTCTCTACACAGTCTGTTAGTCTGGGACAGTGGTTGTTTACCTCTCTACACAGTCTGTTAGTCTGGGGCAGTGGTTGTTTACATCTCTACACAGTCTGTTAGTCTGGAGCAGTGGTTGTTTACCTCTCTACACAGTCTGTTAGTCTGGGACAGTGGTTGTTTACCTCTCTACACAGTCTGTTAGTCGGGGGCAGTGGTTGTTTACATCTCTACACAGTCTGTTAGTCTGGAGCAGTGGTTGTTTACATCTCTACACAGTCTGTTAGTCTGGAGCAGTGGTTGTTTACCTCTCTACACAGTCTGTTAGTCTGGAGCAGTGGTTGTTTACCTCTCTACACAGTCTGTTAGTCTGGGACAGTGGTTGTTTACCTCTCTACACAGTCTGTTAGTCTGGGGCAGTGGTTGTTTACCTCTCTACACAGTCTGTTAGTCTGGGGCAGTGGTTGTTTACATCTCTACACAGTCTGTTAGTCTGGGACAGTGGTTGTTTACCTCTCTACACAGTCTGTTAGTCTGGGACAGTGGTTGTTTACCTCTCTACACAGTCTGTTGTTTACCTCTCTACAGTCTGTTAGTCTGGGACAGTGGTTGTTTACCTCTCTACACAGTCTGTTGTTTACCTCTCTACAGTCTGTTAGTCTGGGACAGTGGTTGTTTACCTCTCTACACAGTCTGTTGTTTACCTCTCTACAGTCTGTTAGTCTGGGACAGTGGTTGTTTACCTCTCTACACAGTCTGTTAGTCTGGGGCAGTGGTTGTTTACCTCTCTACACAGTCTGTTAGTCTGGGACAGTGGTTGTTTACCTCTCTACACAGTCTGTTAGTCTGGGGCAGTGGTTGTTTACCTCTCTATACAGTCTGTTAGTCTGGGACAGTGGTTGTTTACCTCTCTACACAGTCTGTTAGCCTGGAGCAGTGGTTGTTTACCTCTCTACACAGTCTGTTAGTCTGGGACAGTGGTTGTTTACCTCTCTACACAGTCTGTTAGTCTGGGACAGTGGTTGTTTACCTCTCTACACAGTCTGTTAGCCTGGAGCAGTGGTTGTTTACCTCTCTACACAGTCTGTTGTTTACCTCTCTACACAGTCTGAGAGTCTGGAGCAGTGGTTGTTTACCTCTCTACACAGTCTGTTAGTCTGGGACAGTGGTTGTTTACCTCTCTACACAGTCTGTTAGTCTGGGACAGTGGTTGTTTACCTCTCTACACAGTCTGTTAGTCTGGGACAGTGGTTGTTTACATCTCTACACAGTCTGTTAGTCTGGGGCAGTGGTTGTTTACCTCTCTACACAGTCTGTTAGTCTGGAGCAGTGGTTGTTTACCTCTCTACACAGTCTGTTGTTTACCTCTCTACACAGTCTGAGAGTCTGGAGCAGTGGTTGTTTACCTCTCTACACAGTCTGAGAGTCTGGGACAGTGGTTGTTTACCTCTCTACACAGTCTGAGAGCCTGGAGCAGTGGTTGTTTACCTCTCTACACAGTCTGTTAGTCTGGGACAGTGGTTGTTTACCTCTACACAGTCTGTTAGTCTGGGACAGTGGTTGTTTACCTCTCTACACAGTCTGTTAGTCTGGGACAGTGGTTGTTTACCTCTCTACACAGTCTGTTAGTCTGGGACAGTGGTTGTTTACCTCTCTACACAGTCTGTTAGTCTGGGACAGTGGTTGTTTACATCTCTACACAGTCTGTTAGTCTGGGACAGTGGTTGTTTACCTCTCTACACAGTCTGTTAGTCTGGGACAGTGGTTGTTTACCTCTCTACACAGTCTGTTAGTCTGGGACAGTGGTTGTTTACCTCTCTACACAGTCTGTTAGTCTGGGACAGTGGTTGTTTACCTCTCTACACAGTTTGAGAGTCTGGGACAGTGGTTGTTTACCTCTACATAGTCTGAGAGTCTGGAGCAGTGGTTGTTTATCTCTCTACACAGTCTGAGAGTCTGGGACAGTGGTTGTTTACCTCTCTACACAGTCTGTTAGTCTGGGACAGTGGTTGTTTACCTCTCTACACAGTCTGTTAGTCTGGGACAGTGGTTGTTTACCTCTCTACACAGTCTGTTAGTCTGGGACAGTGGTTGTTTACCTCTCTACACAGTCTGTTGTTTACCTCTCTACACAGTCTGTTAGTCTGGGACAGTAGTTGTTTACCTCTCTACACAGTCTGTTAGTCTGGGACAGTGGTTGTTTACCTCTCTACACAGTCTGTTAGTCTGGGACAGTGGTTGTTTACCTCTCTACACAGTCTGAGAGTCTGGAGCAGTGGTTGTTTACCTCTCTACACAGTCTGTTAGTCTGGGACAGTGGTTGTTTACCTCTACACAGTCTGTTGTTTACCTCTCTACACAGTCTGTTAGTCTGGGACAGTGGTTGTTTACCTCTCTACACAGTCTGTTAGTCTGGGACAGTGGTTGTTTACCTGTCTGTTAGTCTGGGACAGTGGTTGTTTACCTCTCTACACAGTCTGTTAGTCTGGGACAGTGGTTGTTTACCTCTACACAGTCTGTTAGTCTGGGACAGTGGTTGTTTACCTCTCTGAGAGTCTGGGACAGTGGTTGTTTACCTCTCTACACAGTCTCTGGAGCTGGTTGTTTACACAGTCTGTTAGTCTGGGACAGTGGTTGTTTACCTCTCTACACAGTCTGTTAGTCTGGGACAGTGGTTGTTTACCTCTCTACACAGTCTGTTAGTCTGGGACAGTGGTTGTTTACCTCTCTACACAGTCTGTTAGTCTGGGACAGTGGTTGTTTACCTCTCTACACAGTCTGTTAGTCTGGGACAGTGGTTGTTTACCTCTCTACACAGTCTGTTAGTCTGGGACAGTGGTTGTTTACCTCTCTACACAGTCTGAGAGTCTGGAGCAGTGGTTGTTTACCTCTCTACACAGTCTGTTAGTCTGGGACAGTGGTTGTTTACCTCTACACAGTCTGAGAGTCTGGAGCAGTGGTTGTTTATCTCTCTACACAGTCTGAGAGTCTGGGACAGTGGTTGTTTACCTCTCTACACAGTCTGTTAGTCTGGGACAGTGGTTGTTTACCTCTCTACACAGTCTGTTAGTCTGGGACAGTGGTTGTTTACCTCTCTACACAGTCTGTTAGTCTGGGACAGTGGTTGTTTACCTCTCTACACAGTCTGTTGTTTACCTCTCTACACAGTCTGTTGTTTACCTCTCTACACAGTCGGTTGTTTACCTCTCTACACAGTCTGTTAGTCTGGGACAGTGGTTGTTTACCTCTCTACACAGTCTGTTAGTCTGGGACAGTGGTTGTTTACCTCTCTACACAGTCTGTTAGTCTGGGACAGTGGTTGTTTACCTCTCTACACAGTCTGTTAGTCTGGGACAGTGGTTGTTTACCTCTCTACACAGTCTGTTGTTTACCTCTCTACACAGTCTGAGAGTCTGGGACAGTGGTTGTTTACCTCTCTACACAGTCTGTTGTTTACCTCTCTCTACACAGTCTGTTAGTCTGGGACAGTGGTTGTTTATCTCTCACAGTCTGTTGTTTACCTCTCTACACAGTCTGTTAGTCTGGGACAGTGGTTGTTTACCTCTCTACACAGTCTGTTGTTTACCTCTCTCTACAGTCTGAGAGTCTGGGACAGTGGTTGTTTACCTCTCTACACAGTCTGTTGTTTACCTCTCTACACAGTCTGAGAGTCTGGGACAGTGGTTGTTTACCTCTCTACACAGTCTGAGAGTCTGGGACAGTGGTTGTTTACCTCTCTACACAGTCTGTTAGTCTGGGACAGTGGTTGTTTACCTCTCTACACAGTCTGTTAGTCTGGGACAGTGGTTGTTTACCTCTCTACACAGTCTGTTAGTCTGGGACAGTGGTTGTTTACCTCTCTACACAGTCTGTTGTTTACCTCTACACAGTCTGTTAGTCTGGGACAGTGGTTGTTTACCTCTCTACACAGTCTGAGAGTCTGGGACAGTGGTTGTTTACCTCTCTACACAGTCTGTTAGTCTGGGACAGTAGTTGTTTACCTCTCTACACAGTCTGAGAGTCTGGGACAGTGGTTGTTTACCTCTCTACACAGTCTGTTAGTCTGGGACAGTGGTTGTTTACCTCTCTACACAGTCTGTTAGTCTGGGGCAGTGGTTGTTTACATCTCTACACAGTCTGTTAGTCTGGGGCAGTGGTTGTTTACCTCTCTACACAGTCTGTTAGTCTGGGGCAGTGGTTGTTTACCTCTCTACACAGTCTGTTAGTCTGGAGCAGTGGTTGTTTACCTCTCTACACAGTCTGTTAGTCTGGGACAGTGGTTGTTTACCTCTCTACACAGTCTGTTAGTCTGGAGCAGTGGTTGTTTACCTCTCCACACAGTCTGTTGTTTACATCTCTACACAGTCTGAGAGTCTGGGACAGTGGTTGTTTACCTCTCTACACAGTCTGTTGTTTACATCTCTACACAGTCTGTTAGTCTGGGACAGTGGTTGTTTACCTCTACACAGTCTGAGAGTCTGGGACAGTGGTTGTTTACCTCTCTACACAGTCTGTTGTTTACATCTCTACACAGTCTGAGAGTCTGGGACAGTAGTTGTTTACCTCTCTACACAGTCTGTTGTTTACATCTCTACACAGTCTGTTAGTCTGGGACAGTGGTTGTTTACCTCTCTACACAGTCTGTTGTTTACATCTCTACACAGTCTGTTAGTCTGGGACAGTGGTTGTTTACCTCTACACAGTCTGAGAGTCTGGGACAGTGGTTGTTTACATCTCTACACAGTCTGTTAGTCGGGGACAGTGGTTGTTTACCTCTACACAGTCTGTTAGTCTGGGACAGTGGTTGTTTACCTCTCTACACAGTCTGAGAGTCTGGGACAGTGGTTGTTTACCTCTCCACACAGTCTGTTAGTCTGGGACAGTGGTTGTTTACCTCTCTACCCAGTCTGTTAGTCTGGAGCAGTGGTTGTTTACCTCTCTACACAGTCTGAGAGTCTGGGACAGTGGTTGTTTACCTCTCCACACAGTCTGTTAGTCTGGGACAGTGGTTGTTTACCTCTCTACACAGTCTGTTAGTCTGGAGCAGTGGTTGTTTACCTCTCTACACAGTCTGTTAGTCTGGAGCAGTGGTTGTTTACCTCTCTACACAGTCTGTTAGTCTGGGACAGTGGTTGTTTACCTCTCTACACAGTCTGTTAGTCTGGGACAGTGGTTGTTTACCTCTCTACACAGTCTGTTAGTCTGGAGCAGTGGTTGTTTACCTCTCCACACAGTCTGTTGTTTACATCTCTACACAGTCTGAGAGTCTGGGACAGTGGTTGTTTACCTCTCTACACAGTCTGTTGTTTACATCTCTACACAGTCTGTTAGTCTGGGACAGTGGTTGTTTACCTCTACACAGTCTGAGAGTCTGGGACAGTGGTTGTTTACCTCTCTACACAGTCTGTTGTTTACATCTCTACACAGTCTGAGAGTCTGGGACAGTAGTTGTTTACCTCTCTACACAGTCTGTTGTTTACATCTCTACACAGTCTGTTAGTCTGGGACAGTGGTTGTTTACCTCTACACAGTCTGTTGTTTACATCTCTACACAGTCTGTTAGTCTGGGACAGTGGTTGTTTACCTCTACACAGTCTGAGAGTCTGGGACAGTGGTTGTTTACATCTCTACACAGTCTGTTAGTCGGGGACAGTGGTTGTTTACCTCTACACAGTCTGTTAGTCTGGGACAGTGGTTGTTTACCTCTCTACACAGTCTGAGAGTCTGGGACAGTGGTTGTTTACCTCTCCACACAGTCTGTTAGTCTGGGACAGTGGTTGTTTACCTCTCTACCCAGTCTGTTAGTCTGGAGCAGTGGTTGTTTACCTCTCTACACAGTCTGAGAGTCTGGGACAGTGGTTGTTTACCTCTCCACACAGTCTGTTAGTCTGGGACAGTGGTTGTTTACCTCTACACAGTCTGTTAGTCTGGGACAGTGGTTGTTTACCTCTCTACACAGTCTGTTAGTCTGGGACAGTGGTTGTTTACCTCTCTACACAGTCTGTTAGTCTGGGACAGTGGTTGTTTACATCTCTACACAGTCTGCTAGTCTGGGACAGTGGTTGTTTACCTCTCTACACAGTCTGGGACAGTGGTTGTTTACCTCTCTACACAGTCTGAGAGTCTGGGACAGTGGTTGTTTACCTCTCTACACAGTCTGGGACAGTGGTTGTTTACCTCTCTACACAGTCTGAGAGTCTGGGACAGTGGTTGTTTACCTCTCTACACAGTCTGAGAGTCTGGGACAGTAGTTGTTTACCTCTCTACACAGTCTGTTGTTTACCTCTCTACACAGTCTGTTAGTCTGGGACAGTGGTTGTTTACCTCTCTACACAGTCTGTTAGTCTGGGACAGTGGTTGTTTACCTCTCTACACAGTCTGAGAGTCTGGAGCAGTGGTTGTTTACCTCTCTACACAGTCTGAGAGTCTGGGACAGTGGTTGTTTACCTCTCTACACAGTCTGTTAGTCTGGGACAGTGGTTGTTTACCTCTACACAGTCTGAGAGTCTGGGACAGTGGTTGTTTACATCTCTACACAGTCTGTTAGTCGGGGACAGTGGTTGTTTACCTCTACACAGTCTGTTAGTCTGGGACAGTGGTTGTTTACCTCTCTACACAGTCTGAGAGTCTGGGACAGTGGTTGTTTACCTCTCCACACAGTCTGTTAGTCTGGGACAGTGGTTGTTTACCTCTCTACCCAGTCTGTTAGTCTGGAGCAGTGGTTGTTTACCTCTCTACACAGTCTGAGAGTCTGGGACAGTGGTTGTTTACCTCTCCACACAGTCTGTTAGTCTGGGACAGTGGTTGTTTACCTCTCTACACAGTCTGTTAGTCTGGAGCAGTGGTTGTTTACCTCTCTACACAGTCTGTTAGTCTGGAGCAGTGGTTGTTTACCTCTCTACACAGTCTGTTAGTCTGGGACAGTGGTTGTTTACCTCTCTACACAGTCTGTTAGTCTGGGACAGTGGTTGTTTACCTCTCTACACAGTCTGTTAGTCTGGAGCAGTGGTTGTTTACCTCTCCACACAGTCTGTTGTTTACATCTCTACACAGTCTGAGAGTCTGGGACAGTGGTTGTTTACCTCTCTACACAGTCTGTTGTTTACATCTCTACACAGTCTGTTAGTCTGGGACAGTGGTTGTTTACCTCTACACAGTCTGAGAGTCTGGGACAGTGGTTATTTACCTCTCTACACAGTCTGTTGTTTACATCTCTACACAGTCTGAGAGTCTGGGACAGTAGTTGTTTACCTCTCTACACAGTCTGTTGTTTACATCTCTACACAGTCTGTTAGTCTGGGACAGTGGTTGTTTACCTCTCTACACAGTCTGTTGTTTACATCTCTACACAGTCTGTTAGTCTGGGACAGTGGTTGTTTACCTCTACACAGTCTGAGAGTCTGGGACAGTGGTTGTTTACCTCTCTACACAGTCTGTTAGTCTGGGACAGTGGTTGTTTACCTCTCTACACAGTCTGTTAGTCTGGGACAGTGGTTGTTTACCTCTCTACACAGTCTGTTAGTCTGGGACAGTGGTTGTTTACCTCTCTACACAGTCTGTTAGTCTGGGACAGTGGTTGTTTACCTCTCTACACAGTCTGAGAGTCTGGAGCAGTGGTTGTTTACCTCTCTACACAGTCTGTTAGTCTGGGACAGTGGTTGTTTACCTCTACACAGTCTGAGAGTCTGGAGCAGTGGTTGTTTATCTCTCTACACAGTCTGAGAGTCTGGGACAGTGGTTGTTTACCTCTCTACACAGTCTGTTAGTCTGGGACAGTGGTTGTTTACCTCTCTACACAGTCTGTTAGTCTGGGACAGTGGTTGTTTACCTCTCTACACAGTCTGTTAGTCTGGGACAGTGGTTGTTTACCTCTCTACACAGTCTGTTGTTTACCTCTCTACACAGTCTGTTGTTTACCTCTCTACACAGTCGGTTGTTTACCTCTCTACACAGTCTGTTAGTCTGGGACAGTGGTTGTTTACCTCTCTACACAGTCTGTTAGTCTGGGACAGTGGTTGTTTACCTCTCTACACAGTCTGTTAGTCTGGGACAGTGGTTGTTTACCTCTCTACACAGTCTGTTAGTCTGGGACAGTGGTTGTTTACCTCTCTACACAGTCTGTTGTTTACCTCTCTACACAGTCTGAGAGTCTGGAGCAGTGGTTGTTTACCTCTCTACACAGTCTGTTGTTTACCTCTCTCTACACAGTCTGTTAGTCTGGGACAGTGGTTGTTTATCTCTCTACACAGTCTGTTGTTTACCTCTCTACACAGTCTGTTAGTCTGGGACAGTGGTTGTTTACCTCTCTACACAGTCTGTTGTTTACCTCTCTCTACAGTCTGAGAGTCTGGGACAGTGGTTGTTTACCTCTCTACACAGTCTGTTGTTTACCTCTCTACACAGTCTGAGAGTCTGGGACAGTGGTTGTTTACCTCTCTACACAGTCTGAGAGTCTGGGACAGTGGTTGTTTACCTCTCTACACAGTCTGTTAGTCTGGGACAGTGGTTGTTTACCTCTCTACACAGTCTGTTAGTCTGGGACAGTGGTTGTTTACCTCTCTACACAGTCTGTTAGTCTGGGACAGTGGTTGTTTACCTCTCTACACAGTCTGTTGTTTACCTCTACACAGTCTGTTAGTCTGGGACAGTGGTTGTTTACCTCTCTACACAGTCTGAGAGTCTGGGACAGTGGTTGTTTACCTCTCTACACAGTCTGTTAGTCTGGGACAGTAGTTGTTTACCTCTCTACACAGTCTGAGAGTCTGGGACAGTGGTTGTTTACCTCTCTACACAGTCTGTTAGTCTGGGACAGTGGTTGTTTACCTCTCTACACAGTCTGTTAGTCGGGGGCAGTGGTTGTTTACATCTCTACACAGTCTGTTAGTCTGGGGCAGTGGTTGTTTACCTCTCTACACAGTCTGTTAGTCTGGGGCAGTGGTTGTTTACCTCTCTACACAGTCTGTTAGTCTGGAGCAGTGGTTGTTTACCTCTCTACACAGTCTGTTAGTCTGGGACAGTGGTTGTTTACCTCTCTACACAGTCTGTTAGTCTGGAGCAGTGGTTGTTTACCTCTCCACACAGTCTGTTGTTTACATCTCTACACAGTCTGAGAGTCTGGGACAGTGGTTGTTTACCTCTCTACACAGTCTGTTGTTTACATCTCTACACAGTCTGTTAGTCTGGGACAGTGGTTGTTTACCTCTACACAGTCTGAGAGTCTGGGACAGTGGTTGTTTACCTCTCTACACAGTCTGTTGTTTACATCTCTACACAGTCTGAGAGTCTGGGACAGTAGTTGTTTACCTCTCTACACAGTCTGTTGTTTACATCTCTACACAGTCTGTTAGTCTGGGACAGTGGTTGTTTACCTCTCTACACAGTCTGTTGTTTACATCTCTACACAGTCTGTTAGTCTGGGACAGTGGTTGTTTACCTCTACACAGTCTGAGAGTCTGGGACAGTGGTTGTTTACATCTCTACACAGTCTGTTAGTCGGGGACAGTGGTTGTTTACCTCTACACAGTCTGTTAGTCTGGGACAGTGGTTGTTTACCTCTCTACACAGTCTGAGAGTCTGGGACAGTGGTTGTTTACCTCTCCACACAGTCTGTTAGTCTGGGACAGTGGTTGTTTACCTCTCTACCCAGTCTGTTAGTCTGGAGCAGTGGTTGTTTACCTCTCTACACAGTCTGAGAGTCTGGGACAGTGGTTGTTTACCTCTCCACACAGTCTGTTAGTCTGGGACAGTGGTTGTTTACCTCTCTACACAGTCTGTTAGTCTGGAGCAGTGGTTGTTTACCTCTCTACACAGTCTGTTAGTCTGGAGCAGTGGTTGTTTACCTCTCTACACAGTCTGTTAGTCTGGGACAGTGGTTGTTTACCTCTCTACACAGTCTGTTAGTCTGGGACAGTGGTTGTTTACCTCTCTACACAGTCTGTTAGTCTGGAGCAGTGGTTGTTTACCTCTCCACACAGTCTGTTGTTTACATCTCTACACAGTCTGAGAGTCTGGGACAGTGGTTGTTTACCTCTCTACACAGTCTGTTGTTTACATCTCTACACAGTCTGTTAGTCTGGGACAGTGGTTGTTTACCTCTACACAGTCTGAGAGTCTGGGACAGTGGTTGTTTACCTCTCTACACAGTCTGTTGTTTACATCTCTACACAGTCTGAGAGTCTGGGACAGTAGTTGTTTACCTCTCTACACAGTCTGTTGTTTACATCTCTACACAGTCTGTTAGTCTGGGACAGTGGTTGTTTACCTCTACACAGTCTGTTGTTTACATCTCTACACAGTCTGTTAGTCTGGGACAGTGGTTGTTTACCTCTACACAGTCTGAGAGTCTGGGACAGTGGTTGTTTACATCTCTACACAGTCTGTTAGTCGGGGACAGTGGTTGTTTACCTCTACACAGTCTGTTAGTCTGGGACAGTGGTTGTTTACCTCTCTACACAGTCTGAGAGTCTGGGACAGTGGTTGTTTACCTCTCCACACAGTCTGTTAGTCTGGGACAGTGGTTGTTTACCTCTCTACCCAGTCTGTTAGTCTGGAGCAGTGGTTGTTTACCTCTCTACACAGTCTGAGAGTCTGGGACAGTGGTTGTTTACCTCTCCACACAGTCTGTTAGTCTGGGACAGTGGTTGTTTACCTCTCTACACAGTCTGTTAGTCTGGGACAGTGGTTGTTTACCTCTCTACACAGTCTGTTAGTCTGGGACAGTGGTTGTTTACCTCTCTACACAGTCTGTTAGTCTGGGACAGTGGTTGTTTACATCTCTACACAGTCTGTTAGTCTGGGACAGTGGTTGTTTACCTCTCTACACAGTCTGGGACAGTGGTTGTTTACCTCTCTACACAGTCTGAGAGTCTGGGACAGTGGTTGTTTACCTCTCTACACAGTCTGGGACAGTGGTTGTTTACCTCTCTACACAGTCTGAGAGTCTGGGACAGTGGTTGTTTACCTCTCTACACAGTCTGAGAGTCTGGGACAGTAGTTGTTTACCTCTCTACACAGTCTGTTGTTTACCTCTCTACACAGTCTGTTAGTCTGGGACAGTGGTTGTTTACCTCTCTACACAGTCTGTTAGTCTGGGACAGTGGTTGTTTACCTCTCTACACAGTCTGAGAGTCTGGAGCAGTGGTTGTTTACCTCTCTACACAGTCTGAGAGTCTGGGACAGTGGTTGTTTACCTCTCTACACAGTCTGTTAGTCTGGGACAGTGGTTGTTTACCTCTACACAGTCTGAGAGTCTGGGACAGTGGTTGTTTACATCTCTACACAGTCTGTTAGTCGGGGACAGTGGTTGTTTACCTCTACACAGTCTGTTAGTCTGGGACAGTGGTTGTTTACCTCTCTACACAGTCTGAGAGTCTGGGACAGTGGTTGTTTACCTCTCCACACAGTCTGTTAGTCTGGGACAGTGGTTGTTTACCTCTCTACCCAGTCTGTTAGTCTGGAGCAGTGGTTGTTTACCTCTCTACACAGTCTGAGAGTCTGGGACAGTGGTTGTTTACCTCTCCACACAGTCTGTTAGTCTGGGACAGTGGTTGTTTACCTCTCTACACAGTCTGTTAGTCTGGAGCAGTGGTTGTTTACCTCTCTACACAGTCTGTTAGTCTGGAGCAGTGGTTGTTTACCTCTCTACACAGTCTGTTAGTCTGGGACAGTGGTTGTTTACCTCTCTACACAGTCTGTTAGTCTGGGACAGTGGTTGTTTACCTCTCTACACAGTCTGTTAGTCTGGAGCAGTGGTTGTTTACCTCTCCACACAGTCTGTTGTTTACATCTCTACACAGTCTGAGAGTCTGGGACAGTGGTTGTTTACCTCTCTACACAGTCTGTTGTTTACATCTCTACACAGTCTGTTAGTCTGGGACAGTGGTTGTTTACCTCTACACAGTCTGAGAGTCTGGGACAGTGGTTGTTTACCTCTCTACACAGTCTGTTGTTTACATCTCTACACAGTCTGAGAGTCTGGGACAGTAGTTGTTTACCTCTCTACACAGTCTGTTGTTTACATCTCTACACAGTCTGTTAGTCTGGGACAGTGGTTGTTTACCTCTCTACACAGTCTGTTGTTTACATCTCTACACAGTCTGTTAGTCTGGGACAGTGGTTGTTTACCTCTACACAGTCTGAGAGTCTGGGACAGTGGTTGTTTACATCTCTACACAGTCTGTTAGTCGGGGACAGTGGTTGTTTACCTCTACACAGTCTGTTAGTCTGGGACAGTGGTTGTTTACCTCTCTACACAGTCTGAGAGTCTGGGACAGTGGTTGTTTACCTCTCCACACAGTCTGTTAGTCTGGGACAGTGGTTGTTTACCTCTCTACCCAGTCTGTTAGTCTGGAGCAGTGGTTGTTTACCTCTCTACACAGTCTGAGAGTCTGGGACAGTGGTTGTTTACCTCTCCACACAGTCTGTTAGTCTGGGACAGTGGTTGTTTACCTCTCTACACAGTCTGTTAGTCTGGGACAGTGGTTGTTTACCTCTCTACACAGTCTGTTAGTCTGGGACAGTGGTTGTTTACCTCTCTACACAGTCTGTTAGTCTGGGACAGTGGTTGTTTACATCTCTACACAGTCTGTTAGTCTGGGACAGTGGTTGTTTACTCTCTACACAGTCTGGGACAGTGGTTGTTTACCTCTCTACACAGTCTGAGAGTCTGGGACAGTGGTTGTTTACCTCTCTACACAGTCTGGGACAGTGGTTGTTTACCTCTCTACACAGTCTGAGAGTCTGGGACAGTGGTTGTTTACCTCTCTACACAGTCTGAGAGTCTGGGACAGTAGTTGTTTACCTCTCTACACAGTCTGTTGTTTACCTCTCTACACAGTCTGTTAGTCTGGGACAGTGGTTGTTTACCTCTCTACACAGTCTGTTAGTCTGGGACAGTGGTTGTTTACCTCTCTACACAGTCTGAGAGTCTGGAGCAGTGGTTGTTTACCTCTCTACACAGTCTGAGAGTCTGGGACAGTGGTTGTTTACCTCTCTACACAGTCTGTTAGTCTGGGACAGTGGTTGTTTACCTCTACACAGTCTGTTAGTCTGGGACAGTGGTTGTTTACCTCTCTACACAGTCTGTTAGTCTGGGACAGTGGTTGTTTACCTCTCTACACAGTCTGTTAGTCTGGGACAGTGGTTGTTTACCTCTCTACACAGTCTGTTAGTCTGGGACAGTGGTTGTTTACCTCTCTACACATTCTGTTAGTCTGGAGCAGTGGTTGTTTACCTCTCTACACAGTCTGTTAGTCTGGGACAGTGGTTGTTTACCTCTCTACACAGTCTGTTAGTCTGGGACAGTGGTTGTTTACCTCTACACAGTCTGTTAGTCTGGGACAGTGGTTGTTTACCTCTCTACACAGTCTGTTAGTCTGGAGCAGTGGTTGTTTACCTCTCTACACAGTCTGTTAGTCTGGGACAGTGGTTGTTTACCTCTCTACACAGTCTGTTAGTCTGGGACAGTGGTTGTTTACCTCTCTACACAGTCTGTTAGTCTGGGACAGTGGTTGTTTACCTCTCTACACAGTCTGAGAGTCTGGGACAGTGGTTGTTTACCTCTCTACACAGTCTGAGAGCCTGGAGCAGTGGTTGGACGCCGGGGCATCATGACCACCCACAGCATAAAGGAAACTGTTGTACGTGGCCACACCCACCCCTCCTCTCCGCTTCGCCATGGGGGCACACATACTCCACTTGTTGGTGTGTGGATCAAAGCATTCCATCGACCGCAGACACGAGCTCCCATCCCGACCGCCAACTGCAAACAATCTGTAAGGACAATAAAAGCGTTACAAATCTGACTTTGGATGCTGCTCAAAAATTGATGCTCATTTCTCTTCAAGAAATGTTGTGTCGGTCATTCCTAGAAAGTATTGTTTTTTAAGGGAGGGAGAATCCCAGGAAGGGAGAAGGATTGTAGAAACATCTTCCTTAGAGGAGTGGGGCGTGGGTTGTGGATTTATTTTTGCTTCCTTCGTAGAGAAGAGTGGAGGGTTGTAGAAATGTCTTCCTTAGAGGAGTGGGGCGTGGGTTGTGGATTTATTTTTGCTTCCTTCGTAGAGAAGAGTGGAGGGTTGTAGAAATGTCTTCCTTCCTTAGCAGAGAGGGATGAAGGATTGTAGAAACATCTTCCTTCCTTAGCAGAGAGTGATGAAGGATTGTAGAAACATCGTCCTTCCTTAGCAGAGGGATGAAGGATTGTAGAAACATCGTCCTTCCTTAGCAGAGGGATGAAGGATTGTAGAAACATCTTCCTTCCTTAAGAGGAGAGAGATGGCGGATTGTAGAAAAGTCTTCCTTCCTTGTTTTCTATTTTTTCACCCAGATGCAAGGAAGAAAATCGAAAAAGGTTTTATAGAGTGAAAACACACTGCAAAACAGCACTTTGTTGTCTGCCATTATGTAACGTAGAGCTGTGGTAGTCTAAGCCCAGGCTTAGACACAAAGAAAAGAAGATTAGACCTTAACCAAAATGTGTTACATAACAAGAAACAGAACCTAGTTTTCCTGTTGTGCTGGTTATTAGCTTCTAGTGTGTACAGTATATACGTAAGAAATTCTCCTTTTCATTTTGTGCGTTATGTCACGAATAAAGCTTGCGATTTAGTAACAACTGATACTGTGTGCCGTCATAATGTTTTAGTACAGCCACTTACTTCCCGTTGAGTGCGGTGACTCCCATGGTGCTGCGTGGGGTGGACATGCTGGCCACATAGTTCCACTGTCTGGCCTGGGGGTCCCACCTCTCCACCGTGTTCAGGTAACTCCATCCATCATGGCCGCCTACTGCATACATGGGGCCCTCCAACACTGTTATACCTGGAGAGTTACAGAGAGGAGGGAACCATCAACCAGGGCCTACACTGTGTGTGTGTGTGTTTGTGTGTGTGTGTGTGTGTGTGTGTCCACAAGAATAGTAAACAAACAAAAATTGGACATTTTGTTAGTCCCCATGAGGTCAAATGGTATTTCTAAGGGGGTTTAGGGTTAAGGTTAGAATTAGGTTTATGGTTAGAATCCAGGGTTTGTTTTAGGGTTAGGTTTTTGGGTTAGGGTAAGAGTACGGGTTAGGGGTTAGGGAAAATATAATTTTGAAAGGGACTGAATTGTGCGTCCCCACAAGGTTAGCTGTACAAGACTTTGTGTCTGTCTGTCTGTCTGTCTGTCTGTCTGTCTGTCTGTCTGTGTGTGCGTGCGTCCGTGTGTGTAAGATGCTTAACCAGAGGCATCAACCACGATGCTCATTCTAGAACAGTTGAAGTGCAGTTAGATGAGTCACCATTGTGTGGAACTGAACACTGAACTAATGTAGACTATTCTATTCTCTTAAAAACAGACTTGGGTTCTAGTACTATTTTAAATCATTTTAAAAAATGATATGATTTCTCATTTGTTTGATTTAATGGAACCAATATAATAGCCCATCCATAATAGTCCATACAAAACCGCCCATCCAGCATCAGGCAGACCAGGGCCAACGTAGTATTGTAAATATGTCAAATACTACTTGAACACAGGTCTGTTCTCCAAACAGGATATAAAACAACTGTGTTATTGCTGGGGGTCACAGAGGGGAATGGTTTTCTAACAACAATGAATATAGAATGTTACTGTACAACACAATAAATGGATTTATATAACGGTTGGTAATGTTCGGGCTTATTTATTTTTATTATTTTACCTTTATTTAACTAGGCAAGTCAGTTAAGAACAAATTATTTTTTTCAAAGATGGCCTAGGAACAGTGGGTTAATTGTCTTTTTCAGATATGTACCTTGTCAGCTCGGGGGTTTGAACTTGCAACCTTCCGGTTACTAGTCCAACGCACTAACCACTAGGCTACCTTGCAGATCCTACACTCTAACCACTAGGCTACCCTGCCACCTCTCCACTCTAACCACGAGGCTACCCTGCCACCTCTACACTCTAACCACTAGGCTACCCTGCGGACCCCACACTCTAAAAACTAGGCTACTCTGCGGACCCTACACTCTAACCACTAGGCTACCCTGCCACCTCTACACTCTAACCACTAGGCTACCCTGCCACCTCTACACTCTAACCACTAGGCTACCCTGCCACCTCTACACTCTAACCACTAGGCTACCCTGCCACCTCTACACTCTAACCACTAGGCTACCCTGCCACCTCTACACTCTAACCACTAGGCTCCCCTGCCACCTCTACACTATAACCACTAGGCTACCCTGCCACCGCTACACTCTAACAACTAGGCTACCCTGCCACCTCTACACTATAACCACTAGGCTACCCTGCCACCTCTACGCTCTAACCACTAGGCCACCTGCCACCTCTACACTATAACCACTAGGCTACCCTGCCACCCCTACACTCTAACCACTAGGCTACCCTGCCACCTCTACACTCTAACCACTAGGCTACCTGCCACCTCAACGCTCTAACCACTAGGCTACCTGCCACCTCTACACTATAACCACTAGGCTACCCTGCGGACCCTACACTCTAACCACTAGGCTACCCTGCCCCCTCTACACTCTAACCACTAGGCTACCCTGCCACCTCTACACTCTAACCACTAGGCTACCCTGCCACCTCTACACTCTAACCACTAGGCTCCCCTGCCACCTCTACACTATAACCACTAGGCTACCCTGCCACCTCTACACTCTAACCACTAGGCTACCCTGCCACCTCTACACTCTAACCACTAGGCTACCCTGCCACCTCTACACTCTAACCACTAGGCTCCCCTGCCACCTCTACACTATAACCACTAGGCTACCCTGCCACCTCTACGCTCTAACCACTAGGCCACCCTGATATCTTTCTAATACTACGTTAGAATTCATCATTATTCTAAAGGGAACTTCACCTGTAAACATTCTACATTCCGTACGAATTACAGTTCAACTGAAATAGACATTTACAAAAACAAACAGTTATTGTTGATTTGAAATATGAATAAGTAGTTCCTTGTTTTCTGAATGCACACAACAGGACGTAGGCTTAGCAGGGAGTTTATGTAGCTCCTCACATCTTCCCAGGTAAACCGTGCTCACCACAAGCAAAGTATGTATGAGAGCTATCTGCTACAGCCCCCGATCAAAGGAGACTAATGTAATACTATTCACTGGCATCTCTGGGGCAAACGTGTTCACCCATATCTCAGAAAAGCCAACCACGGACAAGTGAGATGAATACTTGACTACATCGCCTCAGTTCACACCCATAGACCTATTTCAAATGTGAATCAAACCATTCCTCTAATATGAAACGTATGAGAAACGGCCGGGGAAAAGAGACCATCAGAGCAAGCGTGGCCTGCCAAGGTTTTACATAGGAACAGCTTGTGCTACAATAGTATAGGTATGTATTGTAATCCCACTGAGTTTGTGCTACAATAGTATAGGTATGAATTGTAATCCCACTGAGTTTGTGCTACAATAGTATAGGTATGAATTGTAATCCCACTGATTTTGTGCTACAATAGTATAGGTATGAATTGTAATTCCACTGAGTTTGTGCTACAATAGTATAGGTATGAATTGTAATCCCACTGAGTTTGTGCTACAATAGTATAGGTATGAATTGTAATCCCACTGAGTTTGTGCTACAATGGGATAGGTATGAATTGTAATCCCACTGAGTTTGTGCTACAATAGTATAGGTATGAATTGTAATCCCACTGAGTTTGTGCTACAATAGTATAGGTATGAATTGTAATCCAACTGAGTTTGTGCTACAATAGTATAGGTATGAATTGTAATCCCAAAGTGCTACAATAGTATAGGTATGAATTGTAATCCCACTGAGTTTGTGCTACAATAGTATAGGTATGAATTGTAATCCCACTGAGTTTGTGCTACAATAGTATAGGTATGAATTGTAATCCCACTGAGTTTGTGCTACAATGGGATAGGTATGAAATGTAATCCCACTGAGTTTGTGCTACAATAGTATAGGTATGAATTGTAATCCCACTGAGTTTGTGCTACAATGGGATAGGTATGAAATGTAATCCCACTGAGTTTGTGCTACAATAGTATAGGTATGAATTGTAATCCCACTGAGTTTGTGCTACAATGGGATAGGTATGAATTGTAATCCCACTGAGTTTGTGCTACAATAGTATAGGTATGAATTGTAATCCCACTGAGTTTGTGCTACAATAGTATAGGTATGAATTGTAATCCAACTGAGTTTGTGCTACAATAGTATAGGTATGAATTGTAATCCCAAAGTGCTACAATAGTATAGGTATGAATTGTAATCCCACTGAGTTTGTGCTACAATAGTATAGGTATGAATTGTAATCCCACTGAGTTTGTGCTACAATAGTATAGGTATGAATTGTAATCCCACTGAGTTTGTGCTACAATAGTATAGGTATGAATTGTAATCCAACTGAGTTTGTGCTACAATAGTATAGGTATGAATTGTAATCCCAAAGTGCTACAATAGTATAGGTATGAATTGTAATCCCACTGAGTTTGTGCTACAATAGTATAGGTATGAATTGTAATCCCACTGAGTTTGTGCTACAATGGGATAGGTATGAATTGTAATCCAACTGAGTTTGTGCTACAATAGTATAGGTATGAATTGTAATCCCAAAGTGCTACAATAGTATAGGTATGAATTGTAATCCCACTGAGTTTGTGCTACAATAGTATAGGTATGAATTGTAATCCCACTGAGTTAGTGCTACAATGGGATAGGTATGAAATGTAATCCCACTGAGTTTGTGCTACAATAGTATAGGTATGAATTGTAATCCCACTGAGTTTGTGCTACAATGGGATAGGTATGAATTGTAATCCCACTGAGTTTGTGCTACAATAGTATAGGTATGAATTGTAATCCCACTGAGTTTGTGCTACAATGGGATAGGTATGAATTGTAATCCCACTGAGTTTGTGCTACAATAGTATAGGTATGAATTGTAATCCCACTGAGTTTGTGCTACAATAGTATAGGTATGAATTGTAATCCCACTGAGTTTGTGCTACAATAGTATAGGTATGAATTGTAATCCCACTGAGTTTGTGCTACAATAGTATAGGTATGAATTGTAATCCCACTGAGTTTGTGCTACAATAGTATAGGTATGAATTGTAATCCCACTGAGTTTGTGCTACAATAGTATAGGTATGAATTGTAATCCCACTGAGTTTGTGCTACAATGGGATAGGTATGAATTGTAATCCCACTGAGTTTGTTCTACAATGGGATAGGTATGAATTGTAATCCCATTGAGTTTGTGCTACAATAGTATAGGTATGAATTGTAATCCCACTGAGTTTGTGCTACAATAGTATAGGTATGAATTGTAATCCCACTGAGTTTGTGCTACAATGGGATAGGTATGAATTGTAATCCCACTGAGTTTGTGCTACAATAGTATAGGTATGAATTGTAATCCCACTGAGTTTGTGCTACAATGGGATAGGTATGAATTGTAATCCCACTGAGTTTGTGCTACAATGGGATAGGTATGAAATGTAATCCCACTGAGTTTGTGCTACAATAGTATAGGTATGAATTGTAATCCCACTGAGTTTGTGCTACAATGGGATAGGTATGAATTGTAATCCCACTGAGTTTGTGCTACAATAGTATAGGTATGAATTGTAATCCCACTGAGTTTGTGCTACAATAGTATAGGTATGAATTGTAATCCAACTGAGTTTGTGCTACAATAGTATAGGTATGAATTGTAATCCCAAAGTGCTACAATAGTATAGGTATGAATTGTAATCCCACTGAGTTTGTGCTACAATAGTATAGGTATGAATTGTAATCCCACTGAGTTTGTGCTACAATAGTATAGGTATGAATTGTAATCCCACTGAGTTTGTGCTACAATGGGATAGGTATGAAATGTAATCCCACTGAGTTTGTGCTACAATAGTATAGGTATGAATTGTAATCCCACTGAGTTTGTGCTACAATGGGATAGGTATGAAATGTAATCCCACTGAGTTTGTGCTACAATAGTATAGGTATGAATTGTAATCCCACTGAGTTTGTGCTACAATGGGATAGGTATGAATTGTAATCCCACTGAGTTTGTGCTACAATAGTATAGGTATGAATTGTAATCCCACTGAGTTTGTGCTACAATAGTATAGGTATGAATTGTAATCCAACTGAGTTTGTGCTACAATAGTATAGGTATGAATTGTAATCCCAAAGTGCTACAATAGTATAGGTATGAATTGTAATCCCACTGAGTTTGTGCTACAATAGTATAGGTATGAATTGTAATCCAACTGAGTTTGTGCTACAATAGTATAGGTATGAATTGTAATCCCAAAGTGCTACAATAGTATAGGTATGAATTGTAATCCCACTGAGTTTGTGCTACAATAGTATAGGTATGAATTGTAATCCCACTGAGTTTGTGCTACAATGGGATAGGTATGAATTGTAATCCAACTGAGTTTGTGCTACAATAGTATAGGTATGAATTGTAATCCCAAAGTGCTACAATAGTATAGGTATGAATTGTAATCCCACTGAGTTTGTGCTACAATAGTATAGGTATGAATTGTAATCCCACTGAGTTAGTGCTACAATGGGATAGGTATGAAATGTAATCCCACTGAGTTTGTGCTACAATAGTATAGGTATGAATTGTAATCCCACTGAGTTTGTGCTACAATGGGATAGGTATGAATTGTAATCCCACTGAGTTTGTGCTACAATAGTATAGGTATGAATTGTAATCCCACTGAGTTTGTGCTACAATAGTATAGGTATGAATTGTAATCCCACTGAGTTTGTGCTACAATAGTATAGGTATGAATTGTAATCCCACTGAGTTTGTGCTACAATAGTATAGGTATGAATTGTAATCCCACTGAGTTTGTGCTACAATAGTATAGGTATGAATTGTAATCCCACTGAGTTTGTGCTACAATAGTATAGGTATGAATTGTAATCCCACTGAGCTTGTGCTACAATGGGATAGGTATGAATTGTAATCCCACTGAGTTTGTTCTACAATGGGATAGGTATGAATTGTAATCCCATTGAGTTTGTGCTACAATAGTATAGGTATGAATTGTAATCCCACTGAGTTTGTGCTACAATAGTATAGGTATGAATTGTAATCCCACTGAGTTTGTGCTACAATGGGATAGGTATGAATTGTAATCCCACTGAGTTTGTGCTACAATAGTATAGGTATGAATTGTAATCCCACTGAGTTTGTGCTACAATGGGATAGGTATGAATTGTAATCCCACTGAGTTTGTGCTACAATAGTATAGGTATGAAATGTAATCCCACTGAGTTTGTGCTACAATGGGATAGGTATGAATTGTAATCCCACTGAGTTTGTGCTACAATATTATAGGTATGAATTGTAATCCCACTGAGTTTGTGCTACAATGGGATAGGTATGAAATGTAATCCCACTGAGTTTGTGCTACAATGGGATAGGTATGAATTGTAATCCCACTGAGTTTGTGCTACAATAGTATAGGTATGAAATGTAATCCCACTGAGTTTGTGCTACAATGGGATAGGTATGAAATGTAATCCCACTGAGTTTGTGCTACAATGGGATAGGTATGAAATGTAATCCCACTGAGTTTGTGCTACAATGGGATAGGTATGAATTGTAATCCCACTGAATTTGTGCTACAATGGGATAGGTATGAAATGTACTTGTTTAAGTTTTTTATTTTTACAGTAAACCCACCGAGTCCGTGTCTGTGTGTAGACATGGGAGGCATGGTGGACCAGACTTTGTTGAAAGGGTTGTAACACTCCACCATGTTGGAAGTCTTCAGCCCATCTCGGCCCCCCACCACGTACAGCTTGTCGTCGATCACTGCCACCCCGAACTGCAGCCTCCGGCCGTTCATCACCCCCACCTGGATCCACGTGTTGGTCCGCAGGTCATACTTCTCTATGGTCGTAGATCCTATAGGAACACACAAGGAGATCTATATATCCTATAGGAACATACAATGGGATCTATAGATCCTATAAGAACACACAAGGAGATCTATATATCCTATAGGAACACACAAGGAGATCTATATATCCTATAAGAACACACAAGGAGATCTATATATCCTATAGGAACACACAAGGAGATCTATATATCCTATAAGAACACACAAGGAGATCTATATATCCTATAGGATCACACAAGGAGATCTATAGATCTTATTGGAACACACAAGGAGATCAATATATATCCTATAGGAACACACAAGGAGATCAATATATATCCTATAGGAACACACAAGGAGATCTATAGATCCTATAGGAACACACAAGGAGATCTATAGATCCTATAGGAACACACAAGGAGATCTATAGATCCTATAGGAACACACAAGGAGATCTATAGATCCTATAGGAACACACAAGGAGATCTATAGATCCTATAGGAACACACAAGGAGATCTATAGATCCTATAGGAACACACAAGGAGATCTATAGATCCTATAGGAACACACAAGGAGATCTATAGATCCTATAGGAACACACAAGGAGATCTATAGATCCTATAGGAACACACAAGGATATATATATATCCTATAGGAACACACAAGGAGATCTATATATCCTGTAGGAACACACAAGGAGATCTATAGATCCTATAGGAACACGCAAGGAGATCTATAGATCCTATAGGAACACACAATGAGACCTATAGATCCTATAGGAACACACAAGGGGATCTATAGATCGTATAGGAACACACAATGAGATCTATATATCCTATAGGAACACACAAGGAGATCTATAGATCCTATAGGAACACACAAGGAGATCTATATATCCTATAGGAACACACAAGAAGATCTATATATCCTGTAGGAACACACAAGGAGATCTATAAATCCTATAGGAACACACAAGGAGATCTATATATCCTATAGGAACACACAAGGAGATCTATATATCCTATAGGAACACACAAGGAGATCTATAGATCCTATGGGAACACACAAGGAGATCTATAGATCCTATGGCACCACACAATGAGATCTATAGATTATATGGGAACACACAATGAGATCCATAGATCCTATAGGAACATACAATGAGACCTATAGATCCTATAGGAACATACAAGGGGATCTATAGATCCTATATGAACACACAATGCGATCTATAGATCCTATAGGAACATACAAGGGGATCTCAAGGAGATCTATAGATCCTATAGGAACATACAAGGGGATCTATAGATCCTATTGGAAAAGACAAGAACGATGCTGACGACTTCAGGTGAACCACCCCCCAAAAAAAACCAACAACGCAGTTCAAGTAATAGAGTTAATAAAATATTTAGTTAAATTAACTAAAGTAAAAAACGTAATAAAAAGTAACCAAATAAAATAACAATAAGGAGGTTATATACAGGGGGTACTGGTATCAAGTCAATGTGCAGGGGGTGCGGATTAGTTGAGGTCATTTGTGCATGTTAGTAACGGTTTTCTATAGGTGAAAGAGAGTCGGACCAAAATGCGGCGTGGCTATTGTGATTCATATTTTAATGAAACAAGGAAAACCACGAATCAATACGAAAACAACAAATGTAACACGAAAACCGAAACAGCCTCTATTGGTGCAAACTAACACACGACAGAAACAAGGACATAAGGACAATCAACAACCAAACACTCAAAGAATATGGCTGCCTAAATATGGTTCCCAATCAGAGACAACGATAAACACCTGCCTCTGATTGAGAACCACTTCAGACAGCCATAGACTAACCTAGAACACCCCACTAAACTACAATCCTAATACCTGTGAAAAAAACAAAAAACAAAACACACCACATACAAAAACCCATGTCACACCCTGGCCTGACCAAATAGATAAAGAAAACACAAAATATTAAGACCAGGGCGTGACAGAACCCCCCCCCCAAGGTGCGGACTCCCGGCCGCACACCAAAACCCATAGGGGAGGGTCCGGGTGGGACGTGGACCCCACTCTAACAAAGTCTTAGTCCATCTTCCTCGCGTCCTTAGATAGGCGACCCTCGCCGCCGACCTTGGCCTAGTAGTCCTCACCAAGGACCCCACTGGACTGAGGGGCAGCTCGGGACTGAGGGGTAGCTCGGGACTGAGAGGAAGCTCAGCACTGAGAGGAAGCTCAGGCAGGTAGTTGGCTCTGGCAGATCCTGGCTGGCTGGCGGTTCTGGCAGATCCTGGCTGGCTGGCGGTTCTGGCAGATCCTGGCTGGCTGGCGGTTCTGGCAGATCCTGGCTGGCTGGCGGTTCTGGCAGATCCTTGCTGACTGGCGGATCTGGAAGAGTCTGGCTGACTGGCGGATCTGGAAGAGTCTGGCTCTGGCTGCTCCATGCTGACTGGCAGCTCTGGCTGCTCCATGCTGACTGGCGGCTCTGGCTGCTCCATGCTGACTGGCGGCTCTGGCTGCTCCATGCTGACTGGCGGCTCTGGCTGCTCCATGCAGACTGGCAGCTCTGGCGGCTTCTTGCAGACTGGCAGCTCTGGCGGCTTCTTGCAGACTGGCAGCTCTGGCGGCTTCTTGCAGACTGGCAGCATTGGCTGCTCCATGCAGACTGGCAGCTCTGGCTGCTCCTTGCAGACTGGCACCTCTGGCTGCTCCATGCAGACTGGCACCTCTGGCTGCTCCATGCAGACTGGCACCTCTGGCTGCTCCATGCAGACTGGCAGCTCTGGCTGCTCCATGCAGACTGACAGCTCTGGCTGCTCCATGCAGACTGACAGCTCTGGCTGCTCCATGTATCCTGGCAGCTCTGGCTGCGCTGAACAGGCAGGAGACTCCAGCAGCGCTGTAGAGGAGGAAGGCTTTGGCAGCGTTAAACAGGCGGGAGACTCCGGCAGCGCTGTAGAGGCGGAAGGCTTTGGCAGCGCTAAACAGGCAGGAGACTCCAGCTGAGCTGGAGAGGAGGAAGGCTCTGGCAGCGCTGGAGAGGCGAGGCGCACTGTAGGCCTGATGCGTGGTGCTGGCACTGGTGGTACTGGGCCAAGGACACGCACAGGAAGCCTGGTGCGGTGAGCTGCCACCAGAAGGCTGGTGCGTGGAGGTGGTACAGGGTAGACCGGACCGTGCAGGCGCACTGGAGCTCTTGAGCACCGAGCCTGCCCAACCTTACCTGGTTGAATACTCCCGGTCGCTCTGCCAGTGCGGCGAGGTGGAATAGCCCGCACTGGGCTATGCAGGCGAACCGGGGACACCGTGCGCAAGGCTGGTGCCATGTAAGCCGGCCCAAGGAGATGCACTGGGGACCAGATGCGTAGAGCCGGCTTCATGGCATTTGGCTCGACGCTCAATCTAGCCCGGACGATAAGCGGGGCTGGAATGTACCGCACCGGGCTGTGCACCCGCACTGGGGACACCGTGCGCACCACAGCATAACACGGTGCCTGCCCGGTCTCTCTAGCCCCCCGGTAAGCACAGGAAGTTGGCGTAGGTCTCCTACCTAGCGTCGCCATACTCCCTGTGAGCCTCCCCCCAATAAATCTTTGGGGCTGACTCTCAGGCTTCCATCCGCGTCACCGTGCTTGTTTCTCCAACTCCATTCTCCTGTAACCCTCCTCGCACTGCTCCAGCGAATCCCAGGTGGGCTCCAGCACTCTCCCTGGGTCGACCGCCCAACTGTCTATTTCCTCCCAAGTCGTATAAACCAGACTTCGTAGCTCCTGCAGCCGCTGCCTGTTGTCACGCCGCTTGGTCCTGTTGTGGTGGGTGATTCTGTAACGGTTTTCTATAGGTGAAAGAGAGTCGGACCAAAATGCGGCGTGGTTATTGTGATTAATATTTTAATGAAACAAGGAAAACCACGAATCAATACAAAAACAACAAACGTAACACGAAAACCGAAACAGCCTCTACTGGTGCAAACTAACACACGACAGAAACAAGGACATAAGGACAATCACCCACCAAACACTCAAAGAATATGGCTGCCTAAATATGGTTCCCAATCAGAGACAACGATAAACACCTGCCTCTGATTGAGAACCACTTCAGACAGCCATAGATTCACCTAGAACACCCCACTAAGCTACAATCCTAATACCTGTGAAAAAAACAAAAAACAAAACACACCACATACAAAAACCCATGTCACACCCTGGCCTGACCAAATAGATAAAGAAAACACAAAATACTAAGACCAGGGCGTGACAATGTGGGTAGGGGTAAAGTGAAAATGAATAGATAATAGATACTGTAGTAGCAGCAGTGTAAAAACAAGGAGGGGGGTCAATGTAAATAGTCTGGGTGGCCATTTGATTAATTGTTCAGGGTAAGAAGGTTTAAAGAGGTTTAGCATTGAATTATATCCTGTTCTGATTCCTATTACCCTCCATATCTATCATAGTGTTTGATTAAACGCCTACATTTTAATATATTGTGTTTCTCAAACACACTTTGTAATGTGTTCTGTTGACTGCATATCTAAACTAATATAGGATCCATTTTTGTATCAGATAAATGAATAGTCTAAGCCCGTGGAATGAAAGGGTTAACCTCAGTCGTGTGGATTGAGCTGCATTACATTAGTAGCCCAATAGACCTGAAGTCTGTAACAATAAAAGGAGCGCCGTGGTCGGGCGAGATCGATGCTGGCGTCACACGTTAGCGGGCGTCCATCTTGGTAATGGGGCTCATTGATCACAAAACCTGTGGGCTTTTATTAATAGTAGCAAAGCCATTAGGGTTCAATAGACATAACGAATGTACTGAGCTGTATGTCTCACACTGGGGCAAACTCCAACAAGACTACCGATGCACCTGAAATGGCACTACATCGGGCTTTAGTTCAAAAGTAGTGCACTCTATAGGGAGTAGGGTACCATTTGGGACGCAAACCTCTATATAGGGCACTTCTTTTGACCGGAGCCCTATGGGCCTAGTGCACTATATACATTAGGGAGTAGGGAATGCAGAGTAGGTCTAACCCTTGGTAGCGTCCATGCCTCCCACAGCGTAGAGTACTCCTACAGTGGACTTCCTGGGTTTGGTCCTTGGGCTCTGGAACATGAGGCGACGCTCTGGCAGCAGATGGTACTTCATGGCTTCCATTAGAAGCTTCTGGCATTCCAGGTCATCTGAGAACATGGTGTTGTTCTCCAGGTCAGCAAGGAGCTGGAATTAAAGGGGAGTTCGGTTCAGTAAATCTTTATTATCCCCAAAGGACAATGGTGAGTGTAGCATAAAAATACGTAGGAAACAACACAAGAAAAAAAAATCTATTTTTTAAATTCTTACATTGTATAAGCTAAATGTATGTATTTCAACCAGGAAGCAGTAACAACATTCAACCAGGAAGCAGTAACAACATTCAACCAGGAAGCATTAACAACATTTAACCAGGAAGCAGTAACAACATTTAACCAGGAAGCAGTAACAACATTTAACCAGGAAGCAGTAACAACATTCAACCAGGAAGCAGTAACAACATTCAACCAGGAAGCAGTAACAACATTCAACCAGGAAGCATTAACAACATTTAACCAGGAAGCAGTAACAACATTTAACCAGTAAGCAGTAACAACATTCAACCAGGAAGCAGTAACAACATTTAACCAGGAAGCAGTAACAACATTCAACCAGGAAGCAGTAACAACATTCAACCAGGAAGCAGTAACAACATTCAACCAGGAAGCAGTAACAACATTTAACCAGGAAGCATTAACAACATTTAACCAGGAAGCAGTAACAACATTTAACCAGGAAGCAGTAACAACATTCAACCAGGAAGCAGTAACAACATTTAACCAGGAAGCAGTAACAACATTCAACCAGGAAGCAGTAACAACATTCAACCAGGAAGCAGTAACAACATTCAACCAGGAAGCAGTAACAACATTTAACCAGGAAGCATTAACAACATTTAACCAGGAAGCAGTAACAACATTTAACCAGGAAGCAGTAACAACATTCAACCAGGAAGCAGTAACAACATTCAACCATTTCTAAGTGGCCCCAAACTTTTGAACGGTAGTGTGTATATTTATTATTTATCTTCATTTCCATAATATAGCTGTTAATATTTGTAGTAATATAGGCATCTTATGTAAAGGATTTTTACCTCCTACCAGTCTTGACATTACCAGAATTACATTATGGCAATTATTACTATTTATTTTTGCAAACAACTATTGTGATTCATACTATGTTGTACCTTACATCTTTTACTCTCTGGCAACAGTTGTGGGACACACACACACACACAACCTCTTTCCCCCACAACACCCGTAGACTCAGATTCTCAACAGTTGCACCATCCCAGAGCCCAACTCAAGAAAGGTCTTGATTTACAAATGTGTGTACAGTTGCAGCTGTATGAGAACTCCTGCAAGATTGAGCAAAAAAAAAAAGGCAGGAATGGGGTAATTTGATTAACCATAGTCACATTCTAGGTGATGGAGGACAGATAAACACCACCTACCCTGAAACACCCACACATGGTCCCCTGTCAGAGTGTGACCTTCCCATGGGTTACTGCAGCTAGTGTTGCCAGCACTGACACTTCCTGGGTGGGGGCACCACACCGGTGGTTATGCTATTATGCTCTCCCATCAGGGGGCTCTGGCTCTGCAGGACCAACCCTGCCAGGCAGGCTCAGGGTCGTGAGGGGGCGGTGCTGCTCTAGAAGGTCTCTGACCACATTTTGTCTGCATGCAGGCAGCTTACAGCAGGCCCATAAAATAGATAGGGACTTCTCCTTAGTATCTGGGTTGTTCAGGTGGGTGTCTCGGGTTTAGGCAGTGGACCGTTCCATCAAGATAGGACCATAAATAAATAAATTAGACGTATAATTTATTTTTAAAATTGAGTTCCCCATGATAGGACAATATATAAATTAGATGTATAATTTATTTTAAAATGCAGTTCCACCACGATAGGACAATAAATAAATAAATCCCAAAAAGATGTATAATTCATTATAAAATATATCTGCATAACATTGAAAGCTCTTTCACAACCCCTGCTCACAGACTTACATTGGATCTGGGATATATATCCGTGTCCTTTCTCACTCACTTAACGCCACACTTTTCCAAACACCATAAAACACACACCATCCATCTCAATACATCCACACATACCCACATACTGCACCTTCTGTCAGCTGAGTTTTTATCTCCATGTTTAATTAGTGCTTTTGTGTTCCAATCAGTTATATTTCACGATAGATAGAAAAGCTATATATTTTTGGGTATTATTACAATTCATACCATGGCTAGTATTGTGTAGTATAATTTCATTATTTGCCTCCTCTATGAGAACTTTGTAATTTTTAGAATAGACATGGAGTAGTCTTTGTGTCTCTGAACACTTGGTTATCAATATACAGTTTATTGACTACTAGAGCTACTCTTCCCCCTTTCAATCTATTTTCCTTGAATATTGGATACAGAACTACAGACCGCCGTTCTGTAATTTCCTTCGGGAGTCTTTCACCCAGGCTTTTAACCATTATTTTATCTTTAAAGAAAGCACATTTTGTAACGATTGGTTGTTCATACAGGCAGGGTAGCCTGGTGGTTAGAGCGTTGGACTAGCAACCGCAAGGTTGCAAGTTCAAACCCCCGAGCTGACAAGATACAAATCTGTCGTTCTGCCCCTGAACAGGCAGTTAACCCACTGTTCCTAGGCCGTCATTGAAAATAAGAATTTGTTCTTAACTGACTTGCCTAATTAAATAAAGATAAAATAAAAATACCTCTCGTCCTCTCTATCCGAAACAGTGTACCCCTTCGAGTTGGATTTTGTGATAGCTTCGCATGGGGTCTGAAGCACTGTAAGGAGGAACTCTCTAACTACAGATTCAGGAACTTCCCCTTCTTTCTCTTGGATACCTGTAAGTAGCAGATTCTCTCTCATGGATCTAGTCTGTATGTCAAGTAAGGCTTCTCTCAGAACGATGTTCTCCTTTTTAAGTTCCTTCACTTCGGTTTCAATCTTATTGACGGTCCCTTTTAGCTTGTTTGTGTCTTTCTCCAATGTTGCAGCTTTTTCGTCACTCATCTCGAGGCCTTCAACTCTTTTATATCCTTACTGACTAGTTCAAGTATGCCCAGTTTGTCATTTATTGATCTTAACAGATGGGTTTCGACCTTTATCATTCCCGGTGGTATTAAATCGTCTGTGTCTGTAGAAGAGTCACGTTTTCGTTTTGAAATAGGTTCCCCTCTCTTACTCTCCGTCACCTTTGGGTGTTAGTTGTTTTCATAATATTTGTCAATATATTTGTCTAGCCTTATGATTTGTTTTGTGTTGTTATCCAGATTGAATTTTATTACCCACAATATTGTGAAGTGCTAATATTTAGTCTAATGAATATTATGTTTTTATCTTAATCTTAATCTTTATCTTACACTGCTGTGTTCAGTCCACTATCTTTTCCAGTCTAGTTTTGATGAAGTCATTGATAACCTACTGACTGCCCACGTGTGGAGGTAGACGAGGGTACCATTTGTGATGAAGTCATTAATAACCTAGTGACTGCCCACGTGTGGAGGTAGACGAGGGTACCATTTGTGATGAAGTCATTAATAACCTAGTGACTGCCCACGTGTGGAGGTAGACGAGGGTACCATTTGTGATGAAGTCATTGATAACCTACTGACTGCCCACGTGTGGAGGTAGATGAGGGTACCATTTGTGATGAAGTCATTAATAACCTAGTGACTGCCCACGTGTGGAGGTAGACGAGGGTACCATTTGTGATGAAGTCATTAATAACCTACTGACTGCCCACGTGTGGAGGTAGACGAGGGTACCATTTGTGATGAAGTCATTGATAACCTACTGACTGCCCACGTGTGGAGGTAGACGAGGGTACCATTTGTGATGAAGTCATTAATAACCTAGTGACTGCCCACGTGTGGAGGTAGACGAGGGTACCATTTGTGATGAAGTCATTGATAACCTACTGACTGCCCACGTGTGGAGGTAGACGAGGGTACCATTTGTGATGAAGTCATTGATAACCTACTGACTGCCCACGTGTGGAGGTAGACGAGGGTACCATTTGTGATGAAGTCATTAATAACCTAGTGACTGCCCACGTGTGGAGGTAGACGAGGGTACCATTTGTGATGAAGTCATTGATAACCTACTGACTGCCCACGTGTGGAGGTAGTTGAGGGTACCATTTGTGATGAAGTCATTGATAACCTACTGACTGCCCACGTGTGGAGGTAGACGAGGGTACCATTTGTGATGAAGTCATTAATAACCTACTGACTGCCCACCTGTGGAGGTAGAAGAGGCAGGCGGATGTAGGCCAGGAGAACCCCAAGGTCCTGCCGGCGATGGTCAACGTCGAACCGCACCCACGTCATCAGAGCCTGGAAGATGGTCTCCTCATCTGGTACGTTTATGTCGTCACTGGCCAAGAGTTTGACGATCTCAGCAGTAGGAAGCAGGAGAAACTCCTGGTTCTGAATCACCTCTATGAAGTGCTCCTGAAACAGGGATGTGACAAGGATGAAGACTTACTGAAAATGGGGAAATACTGCAACCCAACCTTACAGATGACGGTCGCGAAAAACGCCAGGCTCGTTTCCATCTGTCCGTTTGGGTAACAAAATACTCACATCCAATGTTCAGGTGGGTAGAAAATACCATGAATACATGAAAGAATACATGACTTATTGCATGTAGAAGTTGGTCATTCATTGGGTAAATAAGTACGTTAGGTGGATAAATCGGTTTCGTGGATCGAGTGTAAACGTCTTACCAGCTGTGTTGTTTACAACAACAAATACATTTTCTATATATTGAAATCAGTAGTATAATTATACATTCTCAGAGAAGAGTATTAAGAAACGGCCTGAGCTGTCTGTCTCTGGAGCTAAAATATACAGTCAATACGGAGCCTCGTTTGTTTCTCGGGTTGATTGATTCTCAGTATTTCACTGACACAGGAAGGAGTTGGTGGATAAATCGGGCGGTGAACCTATTTAAACCTAATGAACAGCACATTTTAATAACATCAATGTGGCTAACATGGGCCAACGTGACAGCTAAGCCACAAGAGGGGAAGGGAAAGAGGGATACTGGGTCAGTTGTACACCTGTTGTACACCTGAATGCATTCGACTGAAATGTGTCTTCCGCATCTACCACAGATGAATCGTGTTGCCAGATCTCTATGCTCGTCGAGGACATAGTGACAACACACTGCCAGAAATGTAATTAATACAAATCATTGCATAGCAAGTGATTAACTCTGGTCTTAAACTTAGTCCGTATGAGGTCAAATACACAGTAACAATCGCATTGGGGCTAGTTTAGAAAATAGAGAGTATGTTCAATCTGGAGCTCGCTATACATGTTTATATAGATTCAACTTCCATTTGTTGGCCATCATCCTGTGCAATACGTGTATATATGTATATATATATATATATATGTATATATATATATATATATACAGTATGGCTTTGTGTGATTGCTTCTACGAGCCTTTTCAAGGACTCTCTGTGGATAATATCATCATAGAGATGATTCTATATTAAATCCCTTTATGCTGCTCTGTAATGTTCAACATAACAGGGAACCCTGAGCTGCTATTTATTGCACCAGCAAGAATACATTTTGACACATTTAACATTTGCTTTGGGGCAAGTGCCTAACAATCATGAAAAAACAAGCATGCTATTGATCAGTAATCCGTTTCAAATTATAGTTGGCTCACAGAATCTATCATGAGTCTTGGTTTAGGGATCTTAGCAGTGATAAGCCTAATAAAATGAGTCTCTTTCATCGATCTGTTCCGGTAATTCAGAAGGAGAGATCGCACTTCCTACACACTGTAGGAACATCTATACCAATGTTGTTTGACATTGGTATAGATTAATTATTGGTAATTACCATCAGCCAGAATGCTGACAACAAATTGAACACGTGAATTATGCTACACTGCAGACTCTTCACTTCACAGACATTTAAAAACAAAGGGTGACTCAGAAACGGCACCCTAATTCCCTATATAGTGCACTACTTTTTGACCACTTTATGACCATTTCAGACCCTCCCATTCATTATCCAAGAAGACAAACCTGCAGTAAGTAACTGAGAAACAAGAGCAGTGGAGAAAAGTTGTGTGAAGAAACACAATTACATGAGAAGATGAAGAGGTTTGTGGTGAGAAAAAAACCCACATCATAATTCAAAATGTGCATGAGATGCTTTGGTTAAGTTTGTTAAGTTTGAAACAGAAATGCTAGCATGAATAAAAGTTCACTAGTCTGAACTGGTCGTTTTTAAAGTAGACTAATTCTGGGAGTAGACTAGTGAAATCTAACATGAGGACTTTAACAACAGGACTAAAAGATAGCAGGGCAAGGTTCAGGACGCTTACAGGAGAAACAACGACACTTCTCTCACACAGGAACAGGATGTCAGAAAACAGAGAACATCCGTCCAGCGTAAACTAGCGACAAAAATATCCTTATCAAAATAACAAGCTGTTGATTCAGAACCCAGAGGACAGTGGTACAGGAAGCTCTGTGTCTCTCCGTCCGTGTACCAAATGACGCCCTATTCCCTATGTAGTGCACTATGGGCTCTGGTCAAAGGTAGTGCACTATCTAGTAAACAAGGTACCATTTGGGACGCTTCCTCCATGTTCTTTATTGGTGGGATTGAACAGGAAGCGGTCGTGCTAGTGTTGTGATTAGATGAACCTCACTGTTCTGGACAGAGCTCTATTTAAACAGAGCCGAGCAGATGTCTTTCAGGAGATAGCAGAGATAACAGCTATCTCCATAAGTTGTTTACTCCGTCAGCCGGGGACGGCCGGGGACATTATCTAGCAAATACGGCATCTTCTTGATCCCGTAGAAAATGTGTGAAAATCAATAACTCGGCTGTATTTTGAAAATCCAAAATGTTAGTTGATATGTCTCAAAATAACTAAACTTGACCAAACATTTTTAAATAAAATCCTAAAGTTTAAATGGATATTTGCATTTTAGCTAAGCATTCAATGGTCATCCAACCCTAACAATGTGATGTAGAACTAACTGTCACGTTCTGACCTTAGTTCTTTTGTTATGTCTTTGTTTTAGTATGGTCAGGGTGTGAGTTGGGTGGGTAGTCTATGTTCCTTTTTCTATAATTTGGGATTTCTGTGTTTGGCCTGGTATGGTTCTCAATCAGAGGCAGCTGTCAATCGTTGTCCCTGATTGAGAACCATACTTAGGCAGCCTGGTTTCACCTTTGAGTTGTGGGTTGATTATTTTCTGTTCTATGTTTTGCTGCACCGTTCAGGACTGTTCGTTTTTGTCGTTTTATTGTTTTTGTTCAAGTGTTCAGTATTCATATTAAATACAATATGGACACCTACCACGCTGCGCATTGGTCCTCCGATCCTTCCTACTACTCCTCTTCGTCAGAAGAGGAAGACGAAAACCCTTACACTAACGCAACCTCCAAAAGGAAAATATTAAAATATGCAAATAGCAACAGACTGTTTAGGCTGTGTAAACCTGGTTAGATTCCTACCATAGTGTAGTTGTGGGCCACGTTGAGCAGATCCATGCATCCCTGGGCGTCAGCGAAGGAGTGTATCCCCAGGCAGTTAGATGGATGGAGTTGTTTCATGAGGAAGTTACAGCAGACCTCAATGACTTGTGAGAGCTGCAGAAGGCAGGCTGCAGACAATAAACTCTCTATGGTCTCCTCCTTCAATTCAAGGACACCTGCAACATTAACAAGATATGTTGTCACAGAGAACAATGGAAGTAGAGCGTATTATTAGCTCCCAAAACATCACCAGGCCTGGGGCACAGGGGGATAAATGTACTAACAACATCACCAGGCCTGGGGCACAGGGGATACAATTACTAAAAACATCACCAGGCCTGGGACACAGGGAATACAATTACTAAAAACATCACCAGGCCTGGGGCACAGGGGATACAATTACTAAAAACATCACCAGGCCTGGAGCACAGGGGAATACAATTACTAAAAACATCACCAAGCCTGGAGCACAGGGGAATACAATTACTAAAAACATCACCAAGCCTGGAGCACAGGGGAATACAATTACTAAAAACATCACCAAGCCTGGAGCACAGGGGAATACAATTACTAAAAACATCACCAGGCCTGGTGCACAGGGGATACAATTACTAAAAACATCACCAAGCCTGGAGCACAGGGGATACAATTACTAAAAACATCACCAGGCCTGGGGCACAGGGAATACAATTACTAAAAACATCACCAGGCCTGGAGCACAGGGGATACAATTACTAAAAACATTACCAGGCCTGGTGCACAGGGGATACAATTACTAAAAACATCACCAGGCCTGGGACACAGGGAATACAATTACTAAAAACATCACCAGGCCTGGAGCACAGGGGATACAATTACTAAAAACATCACCAGGCCTGGAGCACAGGGGATACAATTACTAAAAACATCACCAGGCCTGGAGCACAGGGGATACAATTACTAAAAACATCACCAGGCCTGGGACACAGGGGATACAATTACTAAAAACATCACCAGGCCTGGTGCACAGGGGATACAATTACTAAAAACATCACCAGGCCTGGAGCACAGGGGGATACAATTACTAAAAACATCACCAGGCCTGGGGCACAGGGGGATAAATGTACTAAAAACATCACCAGGCCTGGGACACAGGGGGATACAATTACTAAAAACATCACCAGGCCTGGGGCACAGGGGGATACAATTACTAAAAACATCACCAGGCCTGGGGCACAGGGGGATAAATGTACTAAAAACATCACCAGGCCTGGGACACAGGGGGATACAATTACTAAAAACATCACCAGGCCTGGGGCACAGGGGGATAAATGTACTAAAAACATCACCAGGCCTGGGGCACAGGGGGATAAATGTACTAAAAACATCACCAGGCCTGGGGCACAGGGGATACAATTACTAAAAACATCACCAGGCCTGGGGCACAGGGGGTAAATGTACTAAAAACATCACCAGGCCTGGGACACAGGGGATACAATTACTAAAAACATCACCAGGCCTGGGGCACAGGGTATACAATTACTAAAAACATCACCAGGCCTGGAGCACAGGGGATACAATTACTAAAAACATCACCAGGCCTGGAGCACAGGGGATACAATTACTAAAAACATCACCAGGCCTGGGGCACAGGGGATACAATTACTAAAAACATCACCAGGCCTGGAGCACAGGGGATACAATTACTAAAAACATCACCAGGCCTGGGGCACAGGGGATACAATTACTAAAAACATCACCAGGCCTGGGTCACAGGGGGATAAATGTACTAAAAACATCACCAGGCCTGGTGCACAGGGGATACAATTACTAAAAACATCACCAGGCCTGGGGCACAGGGGATACAATTACTAAAAACATCACCAGGCCTGGGGCACAGGGGATACAATTACTAAAAACATCACCAGGCCTGGAGCACAGGGGATACAATTACTAAAAACATCACCAGGCCTGGAGCACAGGGGATACAATTACTAAAAACATCACCAGGCCTGGGGCACGGGGGATACAATTACTAAAAACATCACCAGGCCTGGGGCACAGGGGATACAATTACTAAAAACATCACCAGGCCTGGAGCACAGGGGATACAATTACTAAAAACATCACCAGGCCTGGGGCACGGGGGATACAATTACTAAAAACATCACCAGGCCTGGAGCACAGGGGATACAATTACTAAAAACATCACCAGGCCTGGGACACAGGGGAATACATTTACTAAAGACATAGTAGTGCACTACATAGGAAATAGGGTACCATTTGAGATACATATTGAGTGTGGCGGAGTACTCACCAGTGTAGGCAAAGTGGACCAGAGATCTCAAGGCTTCTGGATCCACCCCCTCCATCTTGATCTCCTCCTGTTTGGCCTCTCTCACGTCGCTGGTGAACATGGCAGCAAAGTAGTCAGAGACTGCACTGAGGACCAACCTGTATGGGACAATAACAACAAGGTAGTAGTCAGATACTGCACTGAGGACCAACCTGTATGGGACAATAACAACAAGGTAGTAGTCAGATACTGCACTGAGGACCAACCTGTATGGGACAATAACAACAAGGTAGTAGTCAGATACTGCACTGAGGACCAACCTGTATGGGACAATAACAACAAGGTAGTAGTCAGAGACTGCACTGAGGACCAGTCTGTATGGGACAATAACAACAAGGTAGTAGTCAGATACTGCACTGAGGACCAACCTGTATGGGACAATAACAACAAGGTAGTAGTCAGATACTGCACTGAGGACCAACCTGTATGGGACAATAACAACAAGGTAGTAGTCAGATACTGCACTGAGGACCAACCTGTATGGGACAATAACAACAAGGTAGTAGTCAGATACTGCACTGAGGACCAACCTGTATGGGACAATAACAACAAGGTAGTAGTCAGATACTGCACTGAGGACCAACCTGTATGGGACAATAACAACAAGGTAGTAGTCAGATACTGCACTGAGGACCAACCTGTATGGGACAATAACAACAAGGTAGTAGTCAGATACTGCACTGAGGACCAACCTGTATGGGACAATAACAACAAGGTAGTAGTCAGATACTGCACTGAGGACCAACCTGTATGGGACAATAACAACAAGGTAGTAGTCAGATACTGCACTGAGGACCAACCTGTATGGGACAATAACAACAAGGTAGTGGTCAGATACTGCACTGAGGACCAGTCTGTATGGGACAACATCAACAAGGTAGTGGTCAGATACTGCACTGAGGACCAACCTGTATGCGACAATAACAACCAAGTAGTGGTCAGATACTGCACTGAGGACCAACCTGTATGGGACAATAACAACAAGGTAGTAGTCAGAGACTGCACTAAGGACCAGTCTGTATAGGACAACAACAACCAAGTAGTGGTCAGAGACTGCACTAAGGACCAGTCTGTACACAGCAACAACCAGCAAATGAATCAGAGGGCCCGTCACAAATGGTACGCTATTACCTGTTTAGTGCACTACTCTCTGGTCAAAAGTAGTGCGTTACAGTATATACCTGTAGAGGGAATAGGGTGCCATTTGGGGGACACAGTCACTGCACTGAGGATCAGTCTGCACACACAACACAACCAACAGCCTTGTATTGACGTCTTCATATGCATTGGTTATCCGTTACATAATGGCATGCTGATAGAGCTGAGAGGGAGTTGATAGAGCTGAGAGGGAGCTGATAGAGCTGAGAGGGAGCTGATAGAGCTGAGAGGGAGCTGATAGAGCTGTGAGGGAGCTGAGAGGGAGCTGATAGAGCTGAGAGGGAGCTGAGAGGGAGCTGAGAGGGAGCTGATAGAGCTGTGAGGGAGCTGAGAGGGAGCTGATAGAGCTGAGAGGGAGCTGAGAGGGAGCTGATAGAGCTGTGAGGGAGCTGATAGAGCTGTGAGGGAGCTGATAGAGCTGAGAGGGAGCTGATAGAGCTGAGAGGGAGCTGATAGAGCTGAGAGGGAGCTGATAGAGCTGAGAGGGAGCTGATAGAGCTGTGAGGGAGCTGAGAGGGAGCTGATAGAGCTGAGAGGGAGCTGAGAGGGAGCTGATAGAGCTGTGAGGGAGCTGATAGAGCTGTGAGGGAGCTGATAGAGCTGTGAGGGAGCTGATAGAGCTGTGAGGGAGCTGAGAGGGAGCTGATAGAGCTGTGAGGGAGCTGAGAGGGAGCTGATAGAGCTGTGAGGGAGCTGAGAGGGAGCTGATAGAGCTGTGAGGGAGCTGAGAGGGAGTTGTGAGGGAGCTTAGAGGGAGCTGATAGAGCTGAGAGGGAGATGTGAGGGAGCTGAGAGGGGATGTGAGGGAGCTGAGAGGGAGTTGTGAGGGAGCTGAGAGGGAGTTGTGAGGGAGCTGAGAGGGAGCTGAGAGGGAGATGTGAGGAAGCTGAGAGGGAGCTGATAGAGCTGTGAGGGAGCTGAGAGGGAGATGAGAGGGAGATGTGAGGGAGCTGAGAGGGAGCTGAGAGGGAGATGTGAGGGAGCTGAGAGGGAGCTGATAGAGCTGTGAGGGAGCTGAGAGGGAGATGTGGCGGAGCTGAGAGGGAGCTGAGAGGGAGTTGTGGCGGAGCTGAGAGGGAGCTGGAGAGGGAGTTGAGAGGGAGCTGTGACGGAACTGAGAGGGAGCTGTGAGGGAGCTGTGAGGGAGCTGTGACAGAGCTGTGACGGAACTGAGAGGGAGATGTGAGGGAGCTGAGAGGGAGCTGTGACGGAACTGAGAGGGAGATGTGAGGGAGCTGAGAAGGAGCTGTGGGAGAGCTGAGAGGGAACTGTGATGGAGCTAAGAGGAAGATGTGAGGGAGCCGAGAAGGAGCTGAGAGGGAACTGTGATGGAGCTGAGAGTGAGCTGAGAGGGAGATGTGAGGGAGCTGAGAGGGAGATGTGAGGGAGCTGAGAGGGAGATGTGAGGGAGCTGAGAGGGAGCTGAGAGGGAGCTGTGAGAGAGCTGAGAGGGAGATGTGAGGGAGCTGAGAGGGAGCTGTGAGTGAGCTGAGAGGGAGATGTGAGGGAGCTGAGAAGGAGCTGTGAGGGAGCTGAGAGTGAGCTGAGAGGGAGATGTGAGGGAGCTGAGAGTGAGCTGAGAGGGAGATGTGAGGGAGCTGAGAGGGAGATGTGAGGGAGCTGAGAGGGAGATGTGAGGGAGCTGAGAGGGAGTTGTGAGAGTGCTGAGAGGGAGATGTGAGGGAGCTGAGAGGGAGCTGTGAGTGAGCTGAGAGGGAGATGTGAGGGAGCTGAGAGGGAGCTGTGAGAGAGCTGAGAGGGAGATGTGAGGGAGCTGAGAGAGAGCTGAGAGTGAGCTGAGAGGGAGATGTGAGGGAGCTGAGAGGGAGATGTGAGGGAGCTGAGAGGGAGCTGTGAGAGAGCTGAGAGGGAGATGTGAGGGAGCTGAGAGGGAGATGTGAGGGAGCTGAGAGGGAGCTGTGAGTGAGCTGAGAGGGAGCTGTGAGGGAGCTGAGAGGGAGATGTGACGGAGCTGAGAGGCTGTCCTGGTGTACAAAAGCTAATTCGACCAGGAATGTAACCAAATGCTCTGAGTTTGAGTTGCAAGTTTAACTGTTATACTATGGCCTGCATTTACTATCCAAATGCTGTTCCATGACAGACACACAGTATACCAGGTGGTATATGCTGTGATTTCACACAGCAGAGTGTTTCAGTGGATGTTCAGCTCAGTGATTTACAGGTTGAATGGCTGACTGGCTCGGTGTTTCAGATGATGTTGGGACACAGCTCAGTGATTTACAGGTAGAATGGCTGACTGGCTGGGTGTTTCAGTGGATGTTCAGCTCAGTGATTTACAGGTAGAATGGCTGACTGGCTGAGTGTTTCAGTGGATGTTCAGCTCAGTGATTTACAGGTAGAATGGCTGACTGGCTGAGTGTTTCAGTGGATGTTCAGCTCAGTGATTTACAGGTAGAATGGCTGACTGGCTGAGTGTTTCAGTGGATGTTCAGCTCAGTGATTTACAGGTAGAATGGCTGACTGGCTGAGTGTTTCAGTGGATGTTCAGCTCAGTGATTTACAGGTAGAATGGCTGACTGGCTGAGTGTTTCAGTGGATGTTCAGCTCAGTGATTTACAGGTAGAATGGCTGACTGGCTGAGTGTTTCAGTGGATGTTCAGCTCAGTGATTTACAGGTAGAATGGCTGACTGGCTGAGTGTTTCAGTGGATGTTCAGCTCAGTGATTTACAGGTAGAATGGCTGACTGGCTGAGTGTTTCAGTGGATGTTCAGCTCAGTGATTTACAGGTTGAATGGCTGACTGGCTGAGTGTTTCAGTGGATGTTCAGCTCAGTGATTTACAGGTAGAATGGCTGACTGGCTGAGTGTTTCAGATGATGTTGGGACACAGCTCAGTGATTTACAGGTAGAATGGCTGACTGGCTGGGTGTTTCAGTGGATGTTCAGCTCAGTGATTTACAGGTTGAATGGCTGACTGGCTGGGTGTTTCAGATGATGTTGGGACACAGCTCAGTGATTTACAGGTAGAATGGCTGACTGGCTGGGTGTTTCAGTGGATGTTCAGCTCAGTGATTTACAGGTAGAATGGCTGACTGGCTGAGTGTTTCAGTGGATGTTCAGCTCAGTGATTTACAGGTAGAATGGCTGACTGGCTGAGTGTTTCAGTGGATGTTCAGCTCAGTGATTTACAGGTAGAATGGCTGACTGGCTCGGTGTTTCAGTGGATGTTCAGCTCAGTGATTTACAGGTAGAATGGCTGACTGGCTGAGTGTTTCAGTGGATGTTCAGCTCAGTGATTTACAGGTAGAATGGCTGACTGGCTGAGTGTTTCAGATGATGTTGGGACACAGCTCAGTGATTTACAGGTAGAATGGCTGACTGGCTGGGTGTTTCAGTGGATGTTCAGCTCAGTGATTTACAGGTTGAATGGCTGACTGGCTGGGTGTTTCAGATGATGTTGGGACACAGCTCAGTGATTTACAGGTTGAATGGCTGACTGGCTGGGTGTTTCAGTGGATGTTCAGCTCAGTGATTTACAGGTAGAATGGCTGACTGGCTCGGTGTTTCAGTGGATGTTCAGCTCAGTGATTTACAGGTAGAATGGCTGACTGGCTGAGTGTTTCAGTGGATGTTCAGCTCAGTGATTTACAGGTAGAAGGGCTGACTGGCTCGGTGTTTCAGTGGATGTTCAGCTCAGTGATTTACAGGTAGAATGGCTGACTGGCTGAGTGTTTCAGTGGATGTTCAGCTCAGTGATTTACAGGTAGAATGGCTGACTGGCTGAGTGTTTCAGTGGATGTTCAGCTCAGTGATTTACAGGTAGAATGGCTGACTGGCTGAGTGTTTCAGATGATGTTGGGACACAGCTCAGTGATTTACAGGTAGAATGGCTGGCTGGCTGGGTGTTTCAGATGATGTTGGGACACAGCTCAGTGATTTACAGGTAGAATGGCTGACTGGCTGGCTGGGTGTTTCAGAAGATGTTGGGACACAGCTCAGTGATTTACAGGTTGAATGGCTGGCTGGCTGGGTGTTTCAGATGATGTTGGGACACAGCTCAGTGATTTACAGGTTGAATGGCTGACTGGCTGAGTGTTTCAGTGGATGTTCAGCTCAGTGATTTACAGGTTGAATGGCTGACTGGCTGAGTGTTTCAGATGATGTTGGGACACAGCTCAGTGATTTACAGGTTGAATGGCTGACTGGCTGAGTGTTTCAGTGGATGTTCAGCTCAGTGATTTACAGGTAGAATGGCTGACTGGCTGAGTGTTTCAGTGGATGTTCAGCTCAGTGATTTACAGGTAGAATGGCTGACTGGCTGGGTGTTTCAGATGATGTTGGGACACAGCTCAGTGATTTACAGGTAGAATGGCTGACTGGCTGGGTGTTTCAGATGATGTTGGGACACAGCTCAGTAATTTACAGGTTGAATGGCTGACTGGCTGGGTGTTTCAGATGATGTTGGGACACAGCTCAGTGATTTACAGGTTGAATGGCTGACTGGCTGGGTGTTTCAGATGATGTTGGGACACAGCTCAGTGATTTACAGGTTGAATGGCTGACTGGCTGGGTGTTTCAGATGATGTTGGGACACAGCTCAGTGATTTACAGGTTGAATGGCTGACTGGCTGAGTGTTTCAGTGGATGTTCAGCTCAGTGATTTACAGGTAGAATGGCTGACTGGCTGAGTGTTTCAGATGATGTTGGGACACAGCTCAGTGATTTACAGGTTGAATGGCTGACTGGCTGAGTGTTTCAGATGATGTTGGGACACAGCTCAGTGATTTACAGGTAGAATGGCTGACTGGCTGAGTGTTTCAGATGATGTTGGGACACAGCTCAGTGATTTACAGGTAGAATGGCTGACTGGCTGAGTGTTTCAGATGATGTTGGGACACAGCTCAGTGATTTACAGGTAGAATGGCTGACTGGCTGGCTGAGTGTTTCAGATGATGTTGGGACACAGCTCAGTGATTTACAGGTTGAATGGCTGACTGGCTGAGTGTTTCAGTGGATGTTCAGCTCAGTGATTTACAGGTAGAATGGCTGACTGGCTGAGTGTTTCAGTGGATGTTCAGCTCAGTGATTTACAGGTTGAATGGCTGACTGGCTCGGTGTTTCAGTGGATGTTCAGCTCAGTGATTTACAGGTTGAATGGCTGACTGGCTGAGTGTTTCAGTGGATGTTCAGCTCAGTGATTTACAGGTAGAATGGCTGACTGGCTGGGTGTTTCAGATGATGTTGGGACACAGCTCAGTGATTTACAGGTTGAATGGCTGACTGGCTGAGTGTTTCAGTGGATGTTCAGCTCAGTGATTTACAGGTAGAATGGCTGACTGGCTGAGTGTTTCAGTGGATGTTCAGCCCCTTAACAACCCTTTGTGTTCCCCTTGACTACATCCTATTTGTTGAAGCAGCATATGAAAAAATACAAATGAAAGTATCTCATAAACAACATTTACAATTATTTCTAATAGAGAAAAGACTCAAGAGCTGTAATCGTGTTAATGTCTCCGTCTGGTTTGCTTCACAAGTCTGCTAATGTAAGAACTGAAGTGGAGAGTAATCAAAATCTGCTAGCACAAGGAAATGAGTTTTCTTTGAAATGTGTTATGAAATGAAACAGAGGATATTATGGTCTGTCCTCGACAGAGCAGATAATAAAACTTTTGTAAATGCATGTGTAATGATCGTGTCGTATTGCGCTTTGTACTAAGTGTTTTATGAATGCTTATGGCAAGGAGTCATGACTCGTTTTTTTCGATTGCCCTGTTGAGGCCATGCAACATGTTTTTCTTTTGTTTTCTTCACCAACACCCACTCAGTTAACAGTCATTCCTGTTTGTGGGGGAGACAGGTAGCCTAGTGGTTAGAGTGTAGGGGCGACAGGTAGCCTAGTGGTTACGGACATATTCAATCAATCCCTATACCAGTCTGCTGTTCCCACATGCTTCAAGAGGGCCACCATTGTTCCTGTTCCCAATAAAGCTAAGGTAACTGAGCTAAACGACTACCGCCCCCGTAGCACTCACTTCCGTCATCATGAAGTGCTTTGAGAGATTAGTCAAGGACCATATCACCTCCACCCTACCTGACACCCTAGACCCACTCCAATTTGCTTACCGCTCAAATAGGTCCACAGACGATGCAATCTCAAACACACTGCACACTGCCCTAACCCATCTGGACAAGAGGAATACCTATGTGAGTATGCTGTTCATCGACTACAGCTCGGCATTCAACACCATAGTACCCTCCAAGCTCGTCATCAAGCTCGAGACCCTGGGTCTCGACCCCGCCCTGTGCAACTGGGTACTGGACTTCCTGACGGGCCGCCCCCAGGTGGTGAGGGTAGGTAACAACATCTCCTTCCCGCTGATCCTCAACACTGGGGCCCCACAAGGGTGCGTTCTGAGCCCTCTCCTGTACTCCCTGTTCACCCACGACTGCATGGCCACGCACGCCTCCAACTCAATCATCAAGTTTGTGGACGACACAACAGTGGTAGGCTTGATTACCAACAACGACGAGACGGCCTACAGGGAGGAGGTGAGGGCCCTCGGAGTGTGGTGTCAGGAAAATAACCTCACACTCAACGTCAACAAAACTAAGGAGATGATTGTGGACTTCAGGAAACAGCAGAGGGAACACCCCCCTATCCACATCGATGGAACAGTAGTGGAGAGAGTAGCAAGTTTTAAGTTCCTCGGCATACACATCACAGACAAACTGAACTGGTCCACTCACACAGACAGCATTGTGAAGAAGGCGCAGCAGCGCCTCTTCAACCTCAGGAGGCTGAAAAAATTTGGCTTGTCACCAAAAGCACTCACAAACTTCTACAGATGCACAATCGAGAGCATCCTGGCGGGCTGTATCACCGCCTGGTACGGCAATTGCTCCGCCCTCAACCGTAAGGCTCTCCAGAGGGTAGTGAGGTCTGCACAACGCATCACCGGGGGCAAACTACCTGCCCTCCAGGACACCTACACCACCCAATGTTACAGGAAGGCCATAAAGATCATCAAGGACATCAACCACCCGAGCCACTGCCTGTTCACCCCGCTATCATCCAGAAGGCGAGGTCAGTACAGGTGCATCAAAGCTGGGACCGAGAGACTGAAAAACAGCTTCTATCTCAAGGCCATCAGACTGTTAAACAGCCACCACTAACATTGAGTGGCTGCTGCCAACACACTGACACTGACTCAACTCCAGCCACTTTAATAATGGGAATTGATGGGAAATGATGTAAATATATCACTAGCCACTTTAAACAACGCTACCTTATATAATGTTACTTACCCTACATTATTCATCTCGTATGCATACGTATATACTGTACTCTATATCATCGACTGCATCCTTATGTAATACATGAATCACTAGCCACTTTAACTATGCCACTTTGTTTACATACTCATCTCATATGTATATACTGTACTCGATACCATCTACTGTATCTTGCCTATGCTGCTCTGTACCATCACTCATTCATATATCCTTATGTACATATTCTTTATCCCCTTACACTGTGTATAAGACAGTAGTTTATGAATTGCTAGTTAGATTACTTTTCGGTTATTACTGCATTATCGGAACTAGAAGCACAAGCATTTCGCTACACTCGCATTAACATCTGCTAACCATGTGTATGTGACAAATAAAATTGGATTTGATTTGATTTTATTTAGAGTGTAGGGGCGGCAGGTAGCCTAGTGGTTAGAGTGTAGGGGCGGCAGGTAGCCTAGTGGTTAGAGTGTAGGGGAGACAGGTAGCCTAGTGGATAGAGTGTGGGGAGACAGGTAGCCTAGTGGTTAGAGTGTAGGGGAGACAGGTAGCCTTGTGGTTAGAGTGTAGGGGCAACAGGTAGCCTACTGGTTAGAGTGTAGGGGCAACAGGTAGCCTAGTGGTTAGAGTGTAGGGGCGACAGGTAGCCTAGTGGTTAGAGTGTAGGGGCGACAGGTAGCCTTGTGGTTAGAGTGTAGGGGCGACAGGTAGCCTAGTGGTTAGAGTGTTGGGGAGACAGGTAGCCTAGTGGTTAGAGTGTAGGGGAGACAGGTAGCCTAGTGGTTAGAGTGTAGGGGAGACAGGTAGCCTAGTGGTTAGAGTGTGGGGGAGACAGATAGCCTAGTGGTTAGAGTGTGGGGGAGACAGGTAGCCTAGTGGTTAGAGTGTAGGGGCGACATGTAGCCTTGTGGTTAGAGTGTAGGAGCAACAGGTAGCCTAGTGGTTAGAGTGTAGGGGAGACAGGTAGCCTAGTGGTTAGAGTGTAGGGGCATCAGGTAGCCTAGTGGTTAGAGTGTGGGGGAGACAGGTAGCCTAGTGGTTAGAGTGTGGGGGAGACAGGTAGCCTAGTGGTTAGAGTGTAGAGGCGGCAGGTAGCCTAGTGGTTAGAGTATAGGGGCGTCAGGTAGCCTAGTGGTTAGAGTGGAGTGGCGTCAGTTAGCCTAGTGGTTAGAGTGTAGGGGCGTCAGGTAGCCTAGTGGTTAGAGTGTAGGGGCAACAGGTAGCCTAGTGGTTAGAGTGTAGGGGCGGCAGGTAGCCTAGTGGTTCGAGTGTGGGGGCGACAGGTAGCCTAGTGGTTAGAGTGTGGGGGAGACAGGTAGCCTAGTGGTTAGAGTGTCGGGGCGTCAGGTACCCTAGTGGTTAGAGTGTCGGGGCGTCAGGTAGCCTAGTGGTTAGAGTGTAGGGGAGACAGTTAGCCTAGTGGTTAGAGTATAGGGGAGACAGGTAGCCTAGTGGTTAGAGTGCAGGGGAGACAGGTAGCCTAGTGGTTAGAGTGTGGGGGAGACAGGTAGCCTAGTGGTTAGAGTGTGGGGGAGACAGGTAGCCTAGTGGTTAGAGTGTAGGGGCAACATGTAGCCTTGTAGTTAGAGTGTAGGGGCAACAGGTAGCCTAGTGGTTAGAGTGTAGGGGAGACAGGTAGCCTAGTGGTTAGAGTGTAGGGGAGACAGGTAGCCTAGTGGTTAGAGTGTGGGGGAAACAGGTAGCCTAGTGGTTAGAGTGTAGGGGAGACAGGTAGCCTTGTGGTTAGAGTGTGGGGAGACAGGTAGCCTAGTGGTTAGAGTGTAGGGGAGACAGGTAGCCTTGTGGTTAGAGTGTAGGGGCAACAGGTAGCCTAGTGGTTAGAGTGTAGGGGCGAAAGGTAGCCTAGTGGTTAGAGTGTAGGGGCGACAGGTGGCCTAGTGGTTAGAGTGTAGGGGCGACAGGTAGCCTTGTGGTTAGAGTGTAGGGGCGACAGGTAGCCTAGTGGTTAGAGTGTGGGGGAGACAGGTAGCCTAGTGGTTCGAGTGTGGGGGAGACAGGTAGCCTAGTGGTTAGAGTGTAGGGGAGACAGGTAGCCTTGTGGTTAGAGTGTAGGGGCAACAGGTAGCCTAGTGGTTAGAGTGTAGGGGCGAAAGGTAGCCTAGTGGTTAGAGTGTAGGGGCGACAGGTAGCCTAGTGGTTAGAGTGTAGGGGCGACAGGTAGCCTTGTGGTTAGAGTGTAGGGGCGACAGGTAGCCTAGTGGTTAGAGTGTGGGGGAGACAGGTAGCCTAGTGGTTCGAGTGTGGGGGAGACAGGTAGCCTAGTGGTTAGAGTGTAGAGGCAGCAGGTAGCCTAGTGGTTAGAGTATAGGGGCGTCAGGTAGCCTAGTGGTTAGAGTGTAGGGGCGTCAGGTAGCCTAGTGGTTAGAGTGTAGGGGCGACATGTAGCCTTGTGGTTAGAGTGTAGGGGCAACAGGTAGCCTAGTGGTTATAGTGTAGGGGAGACAGGTAGCCTAGTGGTTAGAGTGTAGGGGAGACAGGTAGCCTAGTGGTTAGAGTGTAGGGGAGACAGGTAGCCTAGTGGTTAGAGTGTGGGGGAAACAGGTAGCCTAGTGGTTAGAGTGTGGGGGAGACAGGTAGCCTAGTAGTTAGAGTGTAGAGGCAGCAGGTCGCCTTGTGGTCAGAGTGTAGGGGCGGCAGTTAGCCTAGTGGTTAGAGTATAGGGGCGTCAGGTAGCCTAGTGGTTAGAGTGTAGGGGCGTCAGGTAGCCTAGTGGTTAGAGTGTAGGGGCGACAGGTAGCCTTGTGGTTAGAGTGTAGGGGCGACAGGTAGCCTAGTGGTTAGAGTGTTGGGGAGACAGGTAGCCTAGTGGTTAGAGTGTAGGGGAGACAGGTAGCCTAGTGGTTAGAGTGTAGGGGAGACAGGTAGCCTAGTGGTTAGAGTGTGGGGGAGACAGATAGCCTAGTGGTTAGAGTGTGGGGGAGACAGGTAGCCTAGTGGTTAGAGTGTAGGGGCGACATGTAGCCTTGTGGTTAGAGTGTAGGAGCAACAGGTAGCCTAGTGGTTAGAGTGTAGGGGAGACAGGTAGCCTAGTGGTTAGAGTGTAGGGGCATCAGGTAGCCTAGTGGTTAGAGTGTGGGGGAGACAGGTAGCCTAGTGGTTAGAGTGTAGGGGAGACAGATAGCCTAGTGGTTAGAGTGTGGGGGAGACAGGTAGCCTAGTGGTTAGAGTGTGGGTGAGACAGGTAGCCTAGTGGTTAGAGTGTAGGTGTGGCTAGTAGCCTAGTGGTTAGAGTATAGGAGCGTCAGGTAGCCTAGTGGTTAGAGTGTAGTGGCGTCAGGTAGCCTAGTGGTTAGAGTGTAGGGGCGACAGGTGGCCTAGTGGTTAGAGTGTAGGGGCGACAGGTAGCCTTGTGGTTAGAGTGTAGGGGCGACAGGTAGCCTAGTGGTTAGAGTGTGGGGGAGACAGGTAGCCTAGTGGTTCGAGTGTGGGGGAGACAGGTAGCCTAGTGGTTAGAGTGTAGAGGCAGCAGGTAGCCTAGTGGTTAGAGTATAGGGGCGTCAGGTAGCCTAGTGGTTAGAGTGTAGGGGCGTCAGGTAGCCTAGTGGTTAGAGTGTAGGGGCGACATGTAGCCTTGTGGTTAGAGTGTAGGGGCAACAGGTAGCCTAGTGGTTATAGTGTAGGGGAGACAGGTAGCCTAGTGGTTAGAGTGTAGGGGAGACAGGTAGCCTAGTGGTTAGAGTGTGGGGGAAACAGGTAGCCTAGTGGTTAGAGTGTAGGGGAGACAGGTAGCCTTGTGGTTAGAGTGTGGGGAGACAGGTAGCCTAGTGGTTAGAGTGTAGGGGAGACAGGTAGCCTTGTGGTTAGAGTGTAGGGGCAACAGGTAGCCTAGTGGTTAGAGTGTAGGGGCGAAAGGTAGCCTAGTGGTTAGAGTGTAGGGGCGACAGGTGGCCTAGTGGTTAGAGTGTAGGGGCGACAGGTAGCCTTGTGGTTAGAGTGTAGGGGCGACAGGTAGCCTAGTGGTTAGAGTGTGGGGGAGACAGGTAGCCTAGTGGTTCGAGTGTGGGGGAGACAGGTAGCCTAGTGGTTAGAGTGTAGGGGAGACAGGTAGCCTTGTGGTTAGAGTGTAGGGGCAACAGGTAGCCTAGTGGTTAGAGTGTAGGGGCGAAAGGTAGCCTAGTGGTTAGAGTGTAGGGGCGACAGGTAGCCTAGTGGTTAGAGTGTAGGGGCGACAGGTAGCCTTGTGGTTAGAGTGTAGGGGCGACAGGTAGCCTAGTGGTTAGAGTGTGGGGGAGACAGGTAGCCTAGTGGTTCGAGTGTGGGGGAGACAGGTAGCCTAGTGGTTAGAGTGTAGAGGCAGCAGGTAGCCTAGTGGTTAGAGTATAGGGGCGTCAGGTAGCCTAGTGGTTAGAGTGTAGGGGCGTCAGGTAGCCTAGTGGTTAGAGTGTAGGGGCGACATGTAGCCTTGTGGTTAGAGTGTAGGGGCAACAGGTAGCCTAGTGGTTATAGTGTAGGGGAGACAGGTAGCCTAGTGGTTAGAGTGTAGGGGAGACAGGTAGCCTAGTGGTTAGAGTGTAGGGGAGACAGGTAGCCTAGTGGTTAGAGTGTGGGGGAAACAGGTAGCCTAGTGGTTAGAGTGTGGGGGAGACAGGTAGCCTAGTAGTTAGAGTGTAGAGGCAGCAGGTCGCCTTGTGGTCAGAGTGTAGGGGCGGCAGTTAGCCTAGTGGTTAGAGTATAGGGGCGTCAGGTAGCCTAGTGGTTAGAGTGTAGGGGCGTCAGGTAGCCTAGTGGTTAGAGTGTAGGGGCGTCAGGTAGCCTAGTGGTTAGAGTGTAGGTGCAACAGGTAGCCTAGTGGTTAGAGTGTAGGGGCGGCAGGTAGCCTAGTGGTTAGAGTGCGGGGGAGACAGTTAGCCTAGTGGTTAGAGTGTAGGGGAGACAACTTGCCTAGTGGTTAGAGTGTAGAATCGGCAGGTAGCCTAGTGGTTAGAGTGTAGGGGAGACAGATAGCCTAGTGGTTAGAGTGTGGGGGAGACAGGTAGCCTAGTGGTTAGAGTGTGGGTGAGACAGGTAGCCTAGTGGTTAGAGTGTAGGTGTGGCAGGTAGCCTAGTGGTTAGAGTATAGGAGCGTCAGGTAGCCTAGTGGTTAGAGTGTAGTGGCGTCAGGTAGCCTAGTGGTTAGAGTGTAGGGGTGGCAGGTAGCCTAGTGGTTAGAGTGTAGAGGCGGCAGGTAGCCTATTTACATTACATTTTACATTTAAGTCATTTGGCAGACGCTCTTATCCAGAGCGACTTACAAATTGGTGAATTCACCTTATGACATCCAGTGGAACAGCCACTTTACAATAGTGCATCTAAATCATTTAAGGGGGGGGGGGGGGTTAGAAGGATTACTTTATCCTATCCTAGGTATTCCTTGAAGAGGTGGGGCCTAGTGTATAGGAGCGTCAGGTAGCCTAGTGGTTAGAGTGTAGGGGCGGCAGGTAGCCTTAGTGTTTAGAGTGTAGGGGAGACAGGTAGCCTAGTGGTTAGAGTGTAGGGGAGACAGGTAGCCTAGTGGTTAGAGTGTAGTGGCGGCAGGTAGCCTAGTGGTTAGAGTGTGGGGAGACAGGTAGCCTAGTGGTTAGAGTTTTTGTGAGACAGGTAGCCTAGTGCTTAGAGTGTGGGGGAGACAGATAGCCTAGTGGTTAGAGTGTAGGGGCGACAGTTAGCCTAGTGGTTAGAGTGTAGGGGCGATAGGTAGCCTAGTGGTTAGAGTTTAGGGGCGACAGGTAGCCTAGTGGTTCGAGTGTAGGGGCGACAGGTAGCCTTGTGGTTAGAGTGTAGGGGCAACAGGTAGCCTAGTGGTTAGAGTGTAGGGGAGACAGGTAGCCTAGTGGTTAGAGTTTAGGGGCGACATGTAGCCTAGTGGTTAGAGTGTAGGGTCGGCAGGTAGCCATGTGGTTAGAGTGTTGGGGCAACAGGTAGCCTAGTGGTTAGAGTGTAGGGGAGACATGTAGCCTAGTGGTTAGAGTGTGGGGGAGACAGGTAGCCTAGTGGTTAGAGTGTGGGGGAGACAGGTAGCCTAGTGGTTAGAGTGTAGAGGCGGCAGGTCGCCTTGTGGTTAGAGTGTAGGGTCGGCAGGTAGCCTAGTGGTTAGAGTATAGGGGCGTCAGGTAGCCTATTTGTTAGAGTGTAGGGGCGTCAGGTAGCCTAGTGGTTAGAGTATAGGGGCGTCAGGTAGCCTATTTGTTAGAGTGTAGGGGCGTCAGGTAGCCTAGTGGTTAGAGTGTAGGGGAGACAGGTAGCCTCGTGGTTAGAGTGTGGGGGAGACAGGTAGCCTAGTGGTTAGAGTGTAGGGGCGGTATGTAGCCTAGTGGTTCGAGTGTAGGGGCGGCAGGTAGCCTAGTGGTTTGTGTGTAGGGGAGACAGGTAACCTTGTGGTTAGAGCTTTGGACCAGTAACCGAAAGGTTACTAGATTGAGTCCTTGAGCTGACAAGGTAAAAATCTGTCGTTCTGCCCCTGAACAAAAGCACTTAACCCAGTGTTCCTAGGCCGTCATTGTAAATAATAATTTGTTCTTTAACTGACTTGCCTAGTTAAATAAAGGTTAAATAAATAAAAATTCCTCTGGATTTTCTGGACCCTCAAATTGCTATCTGAAGCCCTTCTGAAATAAGAGCAGAGCCTTGTTTTATTAGATAGTAAAAATTGATTGAACAGATAATCTAATTCTTGTGTTATCTATGGTGGTAATCAGTGAAAAGATTCCCACAGGTGGCTATCATGATATTATTGATCCGGATTAATCATATAGGCTATGTCCTAAATGGCACCAAATTCCCTATATAGTGCCCTACTTTTAACCAGAGCCTTATGGTCCGTGGTCAAAAGTAGTGCACTTTACAGGGAATAAGGGTGTCACTTGGGACAGAGCCAGTATAGCAGAGCCAGTATTTCACCAGGTGTAATTACATTTAAGAAGAGCAGCAGGCACTGACCTGTGAGCCGGGATCTTATGATCTCCTGCTATCAAGACGACATCACACAGCTGCTTGTGCTGAAAATAAGTCTCCATCTTGCGAAAGGTCTGTTCCGCATGGTTTGTAGCCTGGAAGAACTCATCCGAGCCGTTGGAGCACATCCTAGAGGAGGAGGAGGAAGAGGAGGAGGAGAAGCAGAAGAAGATGAAGGATATGTGTAAGTAATCATGGTTGTAGCCCTACATGGAAGAAGTTATATGATTTAATGCAACTTATATCAGCATTTTTAAGAACCACATATGAACTGTGAATAGTATATTATTTTATAAGTGGAACGCAATTCCCATTTGGTAGAACCACATATGAACTGTGAATAGTATATTATTTTATAAGTGGAACGCAATCCCCCATTCCCATTTGGTAGAACCCCCCCCCCCCCCCCATAAAAACAAAAATTGATTTAACCAGGTATGAGAAGGTGGATACAGCATATACTCTTAGAAAAAAGGTGCTATCTAGAATCTTAAAGGGTTCTTCGACTGTCCCAAAGAAAACCCTTTGAGTAGAACCATTTTGGTTCCAGGTAGAACCCCTTTGGGTTCCACGTAGTACCCTTTACACCGAGGATTCTACATGGAACCCTAAAGGGTTCTACCTGGAACCCAAAAGAGTTATACCTGGAAACAAGATGGGCTCTCTTACGGGGACAGACAAATAACCTTTTTGGAGCGAAGAGTGAACCTAGCAGACCTAAAAGGTATATTGTATCACAATCATAGAAACACAATTATAGTGATTCGATGAAACGCAACTTGCTATGCGGCAGTCAAACATCATTTATACCGTCTTCTTTCCCCACCAGTCTGACTAAAAGTGTAACAACTAAACTGCCTAAGTGGTAAAGAAACTGAGCGCTAAACTCCAGCGGGACAGTCTGTTTACAATCTGAGCAAATCCGCCTCGCCTGCCAAACAAAACGTGTTTTGTTTTTTATAGACATGGACTAAGCAATTGAGCTGGCTTCCCCTTCACAGTATTGTGGTAAAGCTGTATTCTGAGCCCCGCTCCCCAAAGACCGGTAGATTACATGCTGTTTTACAGACTCAAAATAATCCTTCAGATTTGTGGCAAATAATTCAGACCAGTTACTTTAGTGTCCTTCAAGGGATAAAATCCACTTGCTGACATTTAAGTTGTTTGTTACACTGCGTAAACAATCTCAACTCTCAGCGGGAATTGACTGATCCTAAAAGCTTTTTTCTGTGAGGAGATTCATAGTTTTCAAAGAACAACACTGTACATGGAGACTGTAAGAAATGTCAACATCTATGATGTCATATGCTATCAGTCCACACCACCATATAAAAAGAGAACAGGAACAGAATTCACACACACACACAGGACAACGTGTCGCTTTCCTCTTTTCAGAAACAAAATTCTGTCAAACTAACTTTGCTGAATGCATTTTTTTTATATAGTTGAAATCGGACGTTTTTACGTACCACCTTAGCCAAATACATCTTTACTCAGTTTTTCACAATTCCTGACATTTAATCCTAGTAAACATTCCCTAATTTAGGTCAGTTAGGATCACCACTTTATTTTAAGAATGTGAATGATTTATTTCAGTTTTTATTTATTTCTTCACATTCCCAGTGGGTCAGAAGTTTACATACACTCAAATAGTATTTGTTAGCATTGCCGTTAAATGGATTAACTTGGGTCAAACATTTCTGGTAGCCTTCCACAAGCTTCCCACAATAAGTTGGGTGAATGTTGTCCCATTCCTCCTGACAGAGCTGGTGTAACTGAGTCAGGTTTGTAGGCCTCCTTTCTCTCACACACTTGTTCAGTTCTGCCCATATATGTTCTATGGGATTGAGGTCAGGGCTTTGTGATGGCCACTCCAATACCTTGACATTGTTGTCCTTAAGCCATTTTGCCACAACTTTGGAAGTATGCTTGGGTTCATTGTCCATTTGGAAGACCCATTTGCGACCAAGCTTTAACTTCATGACTGATGTCTTGAGATGTTGCTTCAATATATGCACATAATTTTCCTACCTCATGATGCCATCTATTTTGTGAAGTGCACCAATCCCTCCTTCAGCAAAGCACCCCCACAGCATGATGCTGCCACCCCCATGCTTCACGGTTGGGATGGTGTTCTTCAGCTTGCAAGCCTCCCCCTTTTTCCTCCAAACATAGCGATGGTCGTTATGGCCAAACAGTTCTAATTTTCTTTAATCAAACCAGAGGATATTTCTCCAAAAATGATGTCTTTGTCTCCATGTGCAGTTGCAAAACGTAGTCTGGCTTTTTTTTATGCCGGTTTTGGAGCAGTGGCTTCTTCCTTGCTGAGTGGCCTTTCAGGTTATGTCGATATAGGACTCATTTTACTGTGGACATAGATACTTTTGAACCTGTTTCCTCCAGCATCTTCACAGGGTCCTTTGCTGTTGTTCTGGGATTGATTTACTTTTCGCACCAAAGTACGTTCATCTCTAGGAGACAGAACTTGTCTCCTTCCTGAGCGGTATGACGGCTGCGTGGTCCCATGGTGTTTATACTTGCAAATTATTGTTTGTACAGATGAACGTGGTACCTTCAGGCATTTGGAAATTGCTCCCAAGGATGAACCAGACTTGTGGAGGTCTACCATTTTTTTCTGAGGTCTTGGCTGATTTTTTTTGATTTTCCCATGATGTCAAGCAGAGAGGCACTGAGTTTGAAGGTAAGCCTTGAAATGCATCCACGGGTACACCTCCAATTTACTCAAATGATGTCAATTTGCCTTTCAGAAGCTTCTGAAGCCATTACACCATTTTCTGGAATTTTCTAAGCTGTTTAAGGCACAGTCAACTTAGTGTATGTAAACTTCTGACCCACTGGAATTGTGATACAGTGAATTATAAGTTAAATAATCTGTCTGTAAACAATTGTTGGAAAAATGTCTTGTGTCAATGCACAAAGTAGATGTCCTAACCGACTTGCCAAAACTATAGTTTGTTAACAAGAAATGTGTAGAGTGGTTGAAAAACTACTTTTAATGACTCCAACCTAAGTGTATGTAAACTTCTGTCGTCAACTGTACATAGGAAGCCGGGTTCACAGCCTATAGTATAAACATTTATTGGTAAATACTGCTGTAATTTATTGCCCTGTCACATTTATCCCTGTTTGACTCATTGAGTCTTGAGCTCATTCCAAATAGCACCATATTCCCTATATAGTGAACTACTTTTGACCAGGGCCCATGGGGGACCATTTGGGACACAACCTTGGTTGGCAACACTAAACTAGACTGAATAAAGGACAGAGGCTGTAAAACCTAGATGTATCACCTCCTGTTTGGGCTCAAAGGAATGCTGTAAGGATTTTTCATGCCTACCAATCTCCGGGACACTAATTGCTTTGGAACAGCGCTCCTGGGACCAGCACATTTCCATGAGGTGTTTATTTTCTTTTCAGAATAGTGTTGTTCATCAGCCAATAAATCAGCCTCTAAACTAGGAGCATCTTTTGAAAACTCCATCAAGAATTCTTAATGCCACAATACCTAGGCATTGTTTCAGGATACAGTAAGTTACTATTGAAGAGGTACAGTAAGTTACTATTGAAGAGGTACAGTAAGTTACTATTGAAGAGGTACAGTAAGTTACTATTGAAGAGGTACAGTAAGTTACTATTGAAGAGGTACAGTAAGTTACTATTGAAGAGGTACAGTAAATACCATTGCAATAGGTCTCTTTGTGTTTATCTACCTGGAGTATCTGGTTTAGAGCACAACCACAGATCTTTTTCTGCAGGGTTTCAGGTCTCTTTGTGTCTGTATCTACCAGAGGTTTCAGGTCTCTTTGTGTCTGTATCTACCAGAGGTATCAGGTCTCTTTGTGTCTGTATCTACCAGAGGTATCGGGTCTCTTTGTGTCTGTATCTACCAGAGGTATCAGGTCTCTTTGTGTCTGTATCTACCAGCGGTATCAGGTCTCTTTGTGTCTGTATCTACCAGAGGTATCAGGTCTCTTTGTGTCTGTATCTACCAGAGGTATCGGGTCTCTTTGTGTCTGTATCTACCAGAGGTTTCAGGTCTCTTTGTGTCTGTATCTACCAGAGGTATCAGGTCTCTTTGTGTCTGTATCTACCAGAGGTATCAGGTCTCTTTGTGTCTGTATCTACCAGAGGTATCAGGTCTCTTTGTGTCTGTATCTACCAGAGGTATCAGGTCTCTTTGTGTCTGTATCCACCAGAGGTATCATGTATCTTTGTGTCTGTATCTACCAGAGGTATCAGGTCTCTTTGTGTCTGTATCTACCAGAGGTATCAGGTCTCTTTGTGTCTGTATCTACCAGAGGTATCAGGTCTCTTTGTGTCTGTATCTACCAGAGGTATCGGGTCTCTTTGTGTCTGTATCTACCAGAGGTTTCAGGTCTCTTTGTGTCTGTATCTACCAGAGGTATCAGGTCTCTTTGTGTCTGTATCTACCAGAGGTATCAGGTCTCTTTGTGTCTGTATCTACCAGAGGTATCAGGTCTCTTTGTGTCTGTATCCACCAGAGGTATCAGGTCTCTTTGTGTCTGTATCTACCAGAGGTTTCAGGTCTCTTTGTGTCTGTATCTACCAGAGGTATCAGGTCTCTTTGTGTCTGTATCTACCAGAGGTATCAGGTCTCTTTGTGTCTGTATCTACCAGAGGTATCAGGTCTCTTTGTGTCTGTATCCACCAGAGGTTTCAGGTCTCTTTGTGTCTGTATCTACCAGAGGTATCGGGTCTCTTTGTGTCTGTATCTACCAGAGGTATCAGGTCTCTTTGTGTCTGTATCTACCAGAGGTATCAGGTCTCTTTGTGTCTGTATCTACCAGAGGTATCAGGTCTCTTTGTGTCTGTATCTACCAGAGGTATCAGGTCTCTTTGTGTCTGTATCTACCAGAGGTATCAGGTCTCTTTGTGTCTGTATCTACCAGAGGTATCATGTATCTTTGTGTCTGTATCTACCAGAGGTATCGGGTCTCTTTGTGTCTGTATCCACCAGAGGTAGGGTCTCTTTGTGTCTGTATCTACCAGAGGTATCAGGTCTCTTTGTGTCTGTATCTACCAGAGGTATCAGGTCTCTTTGTGTCTGTATCTACCAGAGGTATCAGGTCTCTTTGTGTCTGTATCCACCAGAGGTAGGGTCTCTTTGTGTCTGTATCTACCAGAGGTATCAGGTCTCTTTGTGTCTGTATCTACCAGAGGTATCAGGTCTCTTTGTGTCTGTATCTACCAGAGGTATCGGCTATTAATGGAGAAGGGTTATTGCCCCAATATACTGTATCAATATACTGTATCAATATAGTATATTAATATACTGTATCAATATACTGTATCAATATACTGTACCCATATACTGTATCAATATACTGTATCAATGTACTGTACCCATATACTGTATCAATATAGTATATTGATATCCTGTATCAATATACTGTATCAATGTACTGTACCAATATACTGTATCAATATAGTGTATCAATATACTGTATCAATATACTGTACCCATATACTGTATCAATATAGTATATTAATATACAGTATCAATATACTGTATCAATATACTGTACCAATATACTGTACCCATATACTGTATCAATATACTGTATCAATGTACTGTACCCATATACTGTATCAATATAGTATATTAATATACTGTATCAATATACTGTATCAATGTACTGTACCAATATACTGTATCAATATAGTGGGCGGCAGGGCGGCAGGGTAGCCTAGTGGTTAGAGTGTAGAGGTGGCAGGTAGCCTAGTGGTTAGAGTGTAGAGGTGGCAGGGTAGCCTAGTGGTTAGAGTGTAGGGGCGGCAGGGTAGCCTAGTGGTTAGAGTGTAGAGGAGGTAGGGTAGCCTAGTGGTTATGGTGTAGAGGCGGCAGGGTAGCCTAGCGGTTAGAGTGTAGGGGCGGCAGGGTAGCCTAGTGGTTAGAGTGTAGAGGTGGCAGGTAGCCTAGTGGTTAGAGTGTAGAGGAGGTAGGGTAGCCTAGTGGTTAGAGTGTAGGGGCGGCAGGGTAGCCTAGTGGTTAGAGTGTAGGGGCGGCAGGGTAGCCTAGTGGTTAGAGTGTAGGGGCGGCAGGGTAGCCTAGTGGTTAGAGTGTAGAGGTGGCAGGTAGCCTAGTGGTTAGAGTGTAGAGGTGGCAGGGTAGCCTAGTGGTTAGAGTGTAGAGGTGGCAGGGTAGCCTAGTGGTTAGAGTGTAGAGGTGGCAGGGTAGCCTAGTGGTTAGAGTGTAGGGGCGGCAGGGTAGCCTAGTGGTTAGAGTGTAGAGGTGGCAGGTAGCCTAGTGGTTAGAGTGTAGAGGTGGCAGGGTAGCCTAGTGGTTAGAGTGTAGAGGTGGCAGGGTAGCCTAGTGGTTAGAGTGTAGGGGCGGCAGGTAGCCTAGTGGTTAGAGTGTAGAGGTGGCAGGTAGCCTAGTGGTTAGAGTGTAGAGGAGGCAGGGTAGCCTAGTGGTTAGAGTGTAGAGGTGGCAGGTAGCCTAGTGGTTAGAGTGTAGGGGTGGCAGGGTAGCCTAGTGGTTAGAGTGTAGAGGTGGCAGGTAGCCTAGTGGTTAGAGTGTAGAGGAGGTAGGGTAGCCTAGTGGTTAGAGTGTAGAGGTGGCAGGGTAGCCTAGTGGTTAGAGTGTAGAGGAGGTAGGGTAGCCTAGTGGTTAGAGTGTAGGGGCGGCAGGGTAGCCTAGTGGTTAGAGTGTAGAGGTGGCAGGGTAGCCTAGTGGTTAGAGTGTAGGGGCGGCAGGGTAGCCTAGTGGTTAGAGTGTAGAGGAGGTAGGGTAGCCTAGTGGCTAGAGTGTAGAGGAGGTAGGGTAGTCTAGTGGTTAGAGTGTATAGGTGGCAGGGTAGCCTAGTGGTTAGAGTGTAGAGGAGGTAGGGTAGCCTAGTGGCTAGAGTGTAGAGGTGGCAGGTCGCCTAGTGGTTAGAGTGTAGAGGAGGTAGGGTAGCCTAGTGGCTAGAGTGCAGAGGTGACAGGGTAGCCTAGTGGTTAGAGTGTAGAGGTAGCAGGGTAGCCTAGTGGTTAGAGTGTAGAGGTGGCAGGTAGCCTAGTGGTTAGAGCGTTGGACTAGTAACCGGAGGGTTGCGAGTTCAAACCCCCAAGCTGACAAGGTACAAATCTGTCTTTCTGCCCCTGAACAGGCAGTTCACCCACTGTTCCCAGGCCGTCATTGAAAATAAGAATGTGTTCTTAACTGACTTGCCTGGTTAAATAAAGGTAAAATAAAAAATAAATAAAAAATAAAATGTTTGGTTTAAATGAAGATGCATAGAATCAGACATGTATTTACATTTGACTCAGTTAGTAAACACTCTTATCCAGAGCAACTAGGGTTTAAGAGCCTTGCTCAAGGGCACATCGGCAGTTAAAAAAAAAGGAGAAAAATAGAATCTAGTCGACTCAAACCAGCGATCTTCCGATTACGGGCCCAACTCTCTAAACTAGGAGGCCATCTGCAACCCTTTAGAATTAGTGGTTTCATTGCCGATTCAACCGTTCATATTTACAGGGGTGTGAGTGTTCGTAGTGCTTGCTGATATGTCGTGTGTGTGTGTGTGTGTGTGTGTGTGTGTGTGTGTGTGTGTGTGTATAAAATATGCTGAAAATGTATTGCATGTAGAAATATAGGTTTTACCTTGATAGTGAAAACTACATTCATTTCCTTAGTGAGGTTTGCATTCCACATTCATAGATCACCGATATGGTTACTCTGCCGAGGCCTGTGTGACTTCAGGAAAGGGGAAATGCGTATTTAAGTGGAAAATTAGCAGGTGTTAGCAAATCATTTTACCTAGTTGGCAAAATATGCACAATAAGACTGTTCCTACGGGGATACCAGTTGGGATAGGTCCATAGCAACACATTTAATGTATTAGACCCACAATAAAACATCTCCTACATATACCAGTTGGGATAGGTCCATAGCAACACATTTAATGTATTAGACCCACAATAAAACATCTCCTACATATACCAGTTGGGATAGGTCCATAGCAACACATTTAATGTATTAGACCCACAATAAAACATCTCCTACATATACCAGTTGGGATAGGTCCATAGCAACACATTTAATGTATTAGACCCACAATAAAACATCTCCTACATATACCAGTTGGGATAGGTCCATAGCAACACATTTAATGTATTAGACCCACAATAAAACATCTCCTACATATACCAGTTGGGATAGGTCCATAGCAACACATTTAATGTATTAGACCCACAATAAAACATCTCCTACATATACCAGTTGGGATAGGTCCATAGCAACACATTTAATGTATTAGACCCACAATAAAACATCTCCTACATATACCAGTTGGGATAGGTCCATAGCAACACATTTAATGTATTAGACCCACAATAAAACATCTCCTACATATACCAGTTGGGATAGGTCCATAGCAACACATTTAATGTATTAGACCCACAATAAAACATCTCCTACATATACCAGTTGGGATAGGTCCATAGCAACACATTTAATGTATTAGACCCACAATAAAACATCTCCTACATATACCAGTTGGGATAGGTCCATAGCAACACATTTAATGTATTAGACCCACAATAAAACATCTCCTACATATACCAGTTGGGATAGGTCCATAGCAACACATTTAATGTATTAGACCCACAATAAAACATCTCCTACATATACCAGTTGGGATAGGTCCATAGCAACACATTTAATGTATTAGACCCACAATAAAACATCTCCTACATATACCAGTTGGGATAGGTCCATAGCAACACATTTAATGTATTAGACCCACAATAAAACATCTCCTACATATACCAGTTGGGATAGGTCCATAGCAACACATTTAAATGTATTAGACCCACAATAAAACATCTCCTACATATACCAGTTGGGATAGGTCCATAGCAACACATTTAATGTATTAGACCCACAATAAAACATCTCCTACATATACCAGTTGGGATAGGTCCATAGCAACACATTTAATGTATTAGACCCACAATAAAACATCTCCTACATATACCAGTTGGGATAGGTCCATAGCAACACATTTAATGTATTAGACCCACAATAAAACATCTCCTACATATACCAGTTGGGATAGGTCCATAGCAACACATTTAATGTATTAGACCCACAATAAAACATCTCCTACATATACCAGTTGGGATAGGTCCATAGCAACACATTTAATGTATTAGACCCACAATAAAACATCTCCTACATATACCAGTTGGGATAGGTCCATAGCAACACATTTAATGTATTAGACCCACAATAAAACATCTCCTACATATACCAGTTGGGATAGGTCCATAGCAACACATTTAATGTATTAGACCCACAATAAAACATCTCCTACATATACCAGTTGGGATAGGTCCATAGCAACACATTTAATGTATTAGACCCACAATAAAACATCTCCTACATATACCAGTTGGGATAGGTCCATAGCAACACATTTAATGTATTAGACCCACAATAAAACATCTCCTACATATACCTGTTGGGAAAGGTCCATAGCAACACATTTAATGTATTAGACCCACAATAAAACATCTCCTACATATACCAGTTGGGATAGGTCCATAGCAACACATTTAATGTATTAGACCCACAATAAAACATCTCCTACATATACCAGTTGGGATAGGTCCATAGCAACACATTTAATGTATTAGACCCACAATAAAACATCTCCTACATATACCAGTTGGGATAGGTCCATAGCAACACATTTAATGTATTAGACCCACAATAAAACATCTCCTACATATACCAGTTGGGATAGGTCCATAGCAACACATTTAATGTATTAGACCCACAATAAAACATCTCCTACATATACCAGTTGGGATAGGTCCATAGCAACACATTTAAAGGATACAAACATAACATTTTAATTGGAAAAGGGGTTGTTAGATTTTTTTTCCGTATCTTGCAAATTCTTGAACTATTCCCTTTCTTACTAGGTAATACATCCTCCTACTGTTCTCTTATTCCTCATGTTTTATATGGCTCTTAACGGCAGACTGGGTGTCAACCACCAACTGAGAGCCTATAAGCCATTGTGAAAAACAACCGAGTTACTGCCATTGACAGGGAGGTGGTGGTGGTATTTCTCGTCCAAGGCGATTGAGGGTGGAATTGAGATATCATTCATGGTAACAGCTGCTGACTCAAACCTCTTGTTAGAACGTTATAAGGAAAAGGGGTCAGGGTTTCGATTTCTTTTGGGTTGTGTCGTATATTTTCAGAGAAAGCAGGTTGATGAGAAGTTGTTTGTTTGTTTGGCAGCAATGAGAGGTCGTTTGGATGTCAGTGATGTGGAGAAATCCAAGGAGAAATCCAATGGTACACTGTGATGTATTGGTTTGTGGTGGGTTTATTGATAGGAACTAAGTTTGACTAATGACTATGACTTAAATGTGCTGGTGGCAAGAGACTGGAATTCATGTTTTTTGACATCCAGATTATTAATTTGGTAGATTTATGTGATTGTCCGAAATTACACGTCAACCAATTTATGATGTAAAAAGTAATTGGATCACCACCCAGATGGTATAGGGAATTAATATGAATATCTTTATTAAATACTACATATATTCGCTTTAGCTTTTGATACGTGTGAAACCAATGATGGAGCGGCAGGTAGCCTAGCGGTTAGAGGCAGGTAGCCTAGCGGTTAGAGTCACGTAGCCTAGCGGTTAGAGTCAGGTAGCCTAGCGGTTAGAGGCATGTAGTCTAGCGGTTAGAGTCACGTAGCCTAGTGGTTAGAGGCAGGTAGCCTAGCAGTTAGAGGCAGGGAGCCTAGCGGTTAGAGTCACGTAGCCTAGCGGTTAGAGGCAGGTAGCCTAGCGGTTAGAGGCAGGTAGTCTAGCGGTTAGAGTCACGTAGCCGAGCGGTTAGAGACAGGTAGCCTAGCGGTTAGAGTCACGTAGCCTAGCGGTTAGAGGCAGGTAGCCTAGCGGTTAGAGGCAGGTAGTCTAGCGGTTAGAGTCACGTAGCCTAGCGGTTAGAGGCAGGTAGTCTAGCGGTTAGAGTCACGTAGCCTAACGGTTAGAGGCAGGTAGCCTAGTGGTTAGAGCAGTAGACTAGTAACTTGGAAGGTTGCTAGATCAAATCCCAGAGCTGACAAGGTAAAAATCTGTCGTTCTGCCCCTGAACAAGGCAGTTAACCCACTGTTCCTAGGCTGTCATTGAAAATAAGAATTTGTTCTTAACTTACTTGCCTTGTTAAATAAATGATATATAATAGACAAATTCCACCATGCATTAAAATACATCTACAATCAACTGTTTATCTCTCCATCCCGAGATAGATATTATTGACTTGATATTACAAGATATATATTTTTAAAATCATCATATCTATGTTATCTGATCTGCACTGTACTGTCAACTTGGAAGGTCATTTAATTTTTGAGGAGTTCACTAACGGCCCCTTATCATGGGCCACTGAGGGAGCTCATGGAATTTCATTAGAGATGATTGAGAATAACACTGAGTAACAGAGGGTTTGATCCTCATGGTAGAATAACACAGAGTAACAGAGGGTTTGATCCTCATGGTAGAATAACACAGAGTAACAGGGGATTTACAACATTTAGCCGACACTCTCATCAAAGCAATTTACAGTAATGAGCGGATACATTTTTTTTGTAACTTTTTCCATACTGGTTCCACTCGGGAATCAAACCCACAACCCTGGTGTTTCAAGCGCCAGTCTCAACGAACTGAGACACAAAGGACCATTTGTTCATCTTGGAAGAATAGCATAAAGCAGCGAGAGAAAAATGAATCAGCTGTGTTTTTGATCATGATTGACCCATTCTGTTTGAGTCCAGATAATTAACATAATAACCAGTTCGTTGAACGCGCAGTTCAAGAGTTCTACAGCATTGCCTTCCCAGAGACGTTACCATACTAGATATAGTTCACTCAGAGCACTGCCTGCCCACCATCTGCACAACAAAGACGTTACATACTAGATATAGTTCACTCAGAGCACTGCCTGCCCACCATCTGCACAACAAAGACGTTACCATACTAGATATAGTTCACTCAGAGCACTGCCTGCCCACCATCTGCACAACAAAGACGTTACATACTAGATATAGTTCACTCAGAGCACTGCCTGCCCACCATCTGCACAACAAAGACGTTACCATACTAGATATAAATTGCCTTCAGAAAGTATTCAGACCCCTTGACTTTTTCCACAAATTTATTAGGTTACAGCCTTATTCTAAAATGGATTAAATAGATAAAAATCGTGAAGAATCTACACAAAATGCCCCCATAATGATAAAGACAGAGGTTCAAAACTGAGCTCAGGTGCATCCTGTTTCCATTGATCATCCCTGAGATGTGTCTTCCACTTCATTGGAGTCCACCTGTGGTAAATTCAATTGATTGGACATGATTTAGAAAGGCACAAACCTGTCTCTTTAAGGTCCAACAGTTATTAGTGCATGTCAGAGTAAAAACCAAGCCATGAGGTCGAAGGAATTGTCTGTAGAGCTTCGAAACAGTCATTGTGTTGAGGAACAGACCTGGGGAAGGGTACCAACAAATTTCTGCAGCATTGAACATCCCCAAGAACACAGTGGCCTCCATCATTCTTAAATGGAAGAAGTTTGGAACCACCAAGACTCTTCCTAGAGCTGGCCGCCCGACCAAACTGAGCAGTCGGGGAAGAAGGGCCTTGGTCACTCTAACTCTGTGGAGATGGAAGAACCTTCCAGAAGGACAACCATCTCCACAGCACTCCACCAATCACACCTTTATGTTTGAGTGGCCAGACGGAAGCCACTCCTCAGTAAAAGGCAAATGACAGCCCACTTGGAGTTTTCCAAAAGGTACCTAAAGAATCTCTGACCATGAGAAACAAGATTCTCTGATCTGATGAAACCAAGATTGAACTCTTTGGTCTGAATGCCAAGTGTCACGTCTGGAGGAAACCTGGCATCACCCCTACAGTGAAGCATGCAGGTAGCATCATCATGCTGTGGGAATGTTTTCAGCAGCAGGGACTGAGACTAGTCAGGATCGAGGCAAAGTAGAGAGAGATCCTTGATGAAAACCTGCACCAGAGCACTCAGGACCTCATACTGGGATGAAAGTTCACCTTCCAACAGGACAATGACCCTAAGCACACAGCCAAGACAACGCAGGAGTGGCTTCATGGACAAGTCTCTGAATGTCCTTCAGTGTCGCAGCCAGAGCCCGGACTTGAACCCGATCGAACATCATTGGAGGGACCTGAAAATAGTAGCTGTGCAGCAACGCTCCCCATCCAACCTGACAGAGTTTGAGAGGATCTGCAGAGAGGAATAGGAGAAACTCTCCAAATACAAGTGTGCCAAGCTTGTAGCGTCATACCCAAGAAGACTAGAGGCTGTAATCGCTGCCAAAGGTTGTTCAACAATGTACTGAGTAAAGGGTAAATTAGCAAACATTTTTATAAACCTGTTTTTGCTTTATCATTGTGGGGTATTGTGTGTAGATTGATGAGGGGAAAAAACTATTTAATTCATTTTAGAAAAAGGCTGTAACTTAACAAAAAGGTGGGGGGAAAAATCAAGGGATTTGGATAATTTCTGAAAGCACTGTAGTTCACTACATTAAACAGCATGCAGCCTGAGAGAAAACTTGCTTTTAAATATGTGCTTGCTGATGATGTTTCATATAAAAATATCAAATGTTTATATTTACATTTACACTACACTACATGTAAAGTTGTATTTATGTTTAATTCCAATACAACTCATCCTACAATGTTTCACTGATCGAATAAGTGCTGTACAGATGAATAATACAAAATAATAATTGAAAACAGATACAGAGTAATCAATACATATTCATGGCAGGAGAGGAGGAACTAGGTTAGTGATTTAACATCTGTCTATGTGCTGTGTGAGGAGAGGAGGAGCTAGGTTAGTGATTTAACATCTGTCTATGTGCTGTGTGAGGAGAGGAGGAGCTAGGTTAGTGATTTAACATCTGTCTATGTGCTGTGTGAGGAGAGGAGGAGCTAGGTTAGTGATTTAACATCTGTCTATGTGCTGTGTGAGGGGAGGAGGAGCTAGGTTAGTGATTTAACATCTGTCTATGTGCTGTGTGAGGAGAGGAGGAGCTAGGTTAGTGATTTAACATCTGTCTATGTGCTGTGTGAGGAGAGGAGGAGCTAGGTTAGTGATTTATCATCTGTCTATGTGCTGTGTGAGGAGAGGAGGAGCTAGGTTAGTGATTTAACATCTGTCCATGTGCTGTGTGAGGAGAGGAGGAGCTAGGTTAGTGATTTAACCATTTGTCTATGTCTCAAATCAAATGTTATTCGTCACATGTGCTGAATTTAACATGAAATGCTTGCTTACAAGCCCTATGTAGAGGGGCACCTGTACCGAGTCAATGAGCGGGGGTACAGGTTAGTAGTGGTAATTGAGGTCATTTGTACAAGTACAGTGCCTTGTAAAAGTATTCATCCCCCTTGGCCCATTTTTTCTATGTTGTTGCATTACAACCTGTAATTTAAATAGATTTTTATTTGGATTTCATGCAATGGACTTTCACACAATAGTCCAAATTGGTGAAGTGAAATGAAGAAAAAAAACTTGTCTCATAAAATTCAAAAAATTCAGAAACGAAAAAGTGGTGTGTGCATATGTATTCACCCCCAGAGTCTGCAACACCACTAAGTAGGTGGCACCACCAAGCAAACAACACCATGAAGACCAACGAGCCCTCCAAACAGGTCAAGGACAAAGTTGTGGAGAGGTACAGATCAGGGTTGGGTTCTAAAAAAATATCAGAAACTTTGAACATCCCACATTAAATCCATTATTTAAAAAAAATGAAAGAATATGGCACCACAACAAACCTGCCAAGAGAGGGCCGCCCACCAAAATTCATGGACCAGGCAAGGAGGGCATTAATCAGAGAGCCAACAAAAAGACCAAAGATAACCCTGAAGGAGCTGCAAAGCTCCACAGTGGAGATTGGAGTATCTGTCCATGGGACCACTTTAAGCCGTACACTCCACAGGGCTGGGCTTCACGGAATAGTGGCCAGAAGAAAGCCATTGCTTAAAGAAAAAAATAAGCAAACACGTTTGGTGTTCGTCAAAAGGCATGTGGGAGACTCTGTAACTGTGTTAATATTGGTAAAACTATTAATATTGGTAAAACTATTAATATTGGTAACACTATTAATATTGTTAACAGTCTGTTAATATTGTTAACAGTCTGTTAATATTGGTAACACTATTAATATTGGTAACACTATTAATATTGGTAACACTATTAATATTGGTAACACTATTAATATTGGTAACACTATTAATATTGGTAACAGTCTGTTAATATTGGTAAAACTATTAATATTGGTAACACTATTAATATTGGTAACACTATTAATATTGGTAACACTATTAATATTGTTAACAGTCTGTTAATATTGGTAACACTATTAATATTTGTAACACTATTAATATTGGTAACACTATTAATATTGGTAACACTATTAATGTTAGACCCCAGTTCCTACATTTGAACTTAAAATTGATTTTATTAAAAAAAAACTGTTACATTTTATCTCTGGGACCCTCAGGATGACAAATCAGAGCAAGATTTAAACCTTTATTTAACTAGGCAAGTCAGTTAAGAACAAATTCTTATTTTCAATGATGGCCTAGGAACAGTGGGTTAACTGCCTGTTCAGGGGCAGAACGACAGATTTTTACCTTGTCAGCTCGGGGATTCGATCTTGCAACCTTTTCGGTTATTAGACCAATGCTCTAACCACCAGGCTACCCTGCCGTCCCAAGATCACTGAATGTAAGTACATTATTTACCTTCAGAGGTGAATGCATCAAACCAGTTGCCGTGATAAGTGTTTTTGTTGTTGTCCACTCTCCTCAAACAATAGCATGGTATTTTTTTCCCAATGTAATAGCTACTGTTGATTGGACACTGCAGTTAGATTAACAAGCATTTATAAGACATGTCTATGTCCCAGAAGGTAGACTGTTGTTCACAACGTCATTCGAGCCACAGTAGAGCACGTAAGCAGCAACCTTCCCGGGTTTAGGGACAACCAAACCTCGTAGAGGTTTAAAGGGAAACAGATCCTCTTCATCTCTGATTTACCTTTAGTGCTTACCTTTCAATAGCAACACCTGTTAACTTCCCTGCGTCATCACAAGCAGAACAAGATATCACCCCAGAAATCACCTGGAATATAAAATGAGCTAAAGGTTGTACTCAGCAACACAAGTTAACACACCCACAAAACTCCCAAGTATGTATCTGAACATGATCCTTTTATAGGTTACTTTACGAAAAAAAATAATATGCCAGAAATGAACTAGCAAACGGATAAAGCATAAAAAAAGATATATGGGAGTGGGAGTTTAATATCACAATCTGAGATATTACTATGTTTCTGGAGAACAATTGAAAAAACATCTTTTCATAAGAACTGTCATATTTTGATCCTCAAGTGTGGATAATTAATATTCATGCATTTGTCCTTCTCTTTTCTCTCTCTCACTGTTTTATAAGGCCTGTCTGTCTGCGTGTATTCTCCCTCTCTCTCTCACTGTTTTATAAGGCCTGTCTGTCTGCCTTTATTCTCTCTCTCTCTCTCTCTCTCTCTTTCTCTCTATCTCTCTCTCTCTGTCTGTTTGACTGTGACTGTGTTCTCTCCTCTCTCTCTTTCTGTTTTCTAAAGCCTGTCTGTCTGCCTGTGACTGTGTTCTCTCCTCTCTCTCTTTCTGTTTTCTAAAGCCTGTCTGTCTGCCTGTTACTGTGTTCTCTCCTCTCTCTCTTTCTGTTTTCTAAAGCCTGTCTGTCTGCCTGTGACTGTGTTCTCTCCTCTCTCTCTTTCTGTTTTCTAAAGCCTGTCTGTCTGCCTGTTACTGTGTTCTCTCCTCTCTCTTTCTGTTTTCTAAAGCCTGTCTGTCTGCCTGTGACTGTGTTCTCTCCTCTCTCTCTTTCTGTTTTCTAAAGCCTGTCTGTCTGCCTGTGACTGTGTTCTCTCCTCTCTCTTTCTGTTTTCTAAAGCCTGTCTGTCTGCCTGTGACTGTGTTCTCTCCTCTCTCTCTTTCTGTTTTCTAAAGCCTGTCTGTCTGCCTGTGACTGTGTTCTCTCCTCTCTCTCTTTCTGTTTTCTAAAGCCTGTCTGTCTGCCTGTGACTGTGTTCTCTCCTCTCTCTCTTTCTGTTTTCTAAAGCCTGTCTGTCTGCCTGTTACTGTGTTCTCTCCTCTCTCTTTCTGTTTTCTAAAGCCTGTCTGTCTGCCTGTGACTGTGTTCTCTCCTCTCTCTCTTTCTGTTTTCTAAAGCCTGTCTGTCTGCCTGTGACTGTGTTCTCTCCTCTCTTTTCTGTTTTCTAAAGCCTGTCTGTCTGCCTGTGACTGTGTTCTCTCCTCTCTCTCTTTCTGTTTTCTAAAGCCTGTCTGTCTGCCTGTGACTGTGTTCTCTCCTCTCTCTCTTTCTGTTTTCTAAAGCCTGTCTGTCTGCCTGTGACTGTGTTCTCTCCTCTCTCTCTTTCTGTTTTCTAAAGCCTGTCTGTCTGCCTGTTACTGTGTTCTCTCCTCTCTCTCTTTCTGTTTTCTAAAGCCTGTCTGTCTGCCTGTGACTGTGTTCTCTCCTCTCTCTGATGTAATGGGTGTTTGTCCTGTAACCACTTTAACTCACAGGATGAATACATTAAAACGTGCACTAAAGTCTCTGTTGCTGCTGTTGTCTGAGCTGAGGACCGTGTTGAGTCAAACTGACTATATATTCCTCTTTATTCTCACAGGAATAAAGCAAAAGGCTTAGGAAGCCTTATCTGCACAAAAGCACAAAGTCGTCTGTGATACAACGACTGTAACATCCAATGAATCATTTTAAGATATTCTATTGGTTTGTGTATCTTTGTCCTGTAGAGTGTGAGTGAACTACGCCCCAGGTGAGTTATAAAGGCAGCTGTACCAGTTGGGATTCAGTAGCTACACAGCTAATTTATTTATGATGGGGAACTGTATAGTTAATCATGGGGAACTGTGTAGTTATTCATCATGGGGAACTGTATAGTTAATCATCATGGGGAACTGTATAGTTAATCATCATGGGGAACTGTATAGTTAATCATCATGGTGAACTGTATAGTTAATCATCATGGGGAACTGTATAGTTAATCATCATGGGGAACTGTATAGTTAATCATCATGGTGAACTGTATAGTTAATCATCATGATGAACTGTATAGATAATCATCATGGGGAACTGTATAGTTAATCATCATGGGGAACTGTATAGTTAATCATCGTGGTGAACTGTGTAGTTAATCATCATGATGAACTGTATAGTTAATCATGGGGAACTGTATAGTTAATCATCATGGGGAACTGTATAGTTAATCATCGTGGTGAACTGTATAGTTAATCATCATGGGGAACTGTATAGTTAATCATCGTGGTGAACTGTATAGTTAATCATCATGATGAACTGTATAGTTAATCATCATGGGGAACTGTATAGTTAATAATCATGGGGAACTGTATAGTTAATAATCATGGGGGACTGTATAGTTAATCATGGGGAACTGTATAGTTAATCATGGGGAACTGTATAGTTAATCATCATGGGGAACTGTATAGTTAATCATCATGGGGAACTGTATAGTTAATCATCATGGGGAACTGTATAGTTAATCATCATGGGGAACTGTATCGTTAATCATGGGGAATTGTATAGTTAATCATCATGGTGAACTGTATAGTTAATAATCATGGGGAACTGTATAGTTAATCAGCATGGGGAACTGTATAGTTAATCATCATGGGGAACTGTATAGTTAATCATGGGGAACTGTATATTTAATCATCATGGTGAACTGTATAGTTAATCATCATGGGGAACTGTATAGTTAATCATCATGGGGAACTGTATAGTTAATCATGGGGAACTGTATAGTTAATCATCATGGTGAACTGTATAGTTAATCATCATGGTGAACTGTATAGTTAATCATCATGGTGAACTGTATAGTTAATCATCATGGTGAACTGTATAGTTAATCATCATGGTGAACTGTATAGTTAATTATGGGGAACTGTATAGTTAATCATCATGGGGAACTGTATAGTTAATCAGCATGGGGAACTGTATAGTTAATCATCATGGGGAACTGTATAGTTAATCATCATGGTGAACTGTATAGTTAATCATGGGGAACTGTATAGTTAATCATGGGGAACTGTATAGTTAATCATCATGGTGAACTGTATAGTTAATCGTCATGGGGAACTGTATAGTTAATCATCATGGGGAACTGTATAGTTAATCATGGGGAACTGTATAGTTAATCATGGGGAACTGTATAGTTAATCGTCATGGTGAACTGTATAGTTAATCATGGGGAACTGTATAGTTAATCATCATGGGGAACTGTATAGTTAATCATCATGGTGAACTGTATAGTTAATCATGGGGAACTGTATAGTTAATCATGGGGAACTGTATAGTTAATCATCATGGTGAACTGTATAGTTAATCATGGGGAACTGTATAGTTAATCATCATGGGGAACTGTATAGTTAATCATCATGGTGAACTGTATAGTTAATCATGGGGAACTGTATAGTTAATCATGGGGAACTGTATAGTTAATCATCATGGTGAACTGTATAGTTAATCATGGGGAACTGTATAGTTAATCATCATGGGGAACTGTATAGTTAATCATCATGGTGAACTGTATAGTTAATAATCATGGGGAACTGTATAGTTAACCATGGGGAACTGTATAGTTAATCATGGGGAACTGTATAGTTAATCATCATGGTGAACTGTATAGTTAATCATGGGGAACTGTATAGTTAATCATCATGGGGAACTGTATAGTTAATCATCATGGTGAACTGTATAGTTAATAATCATGGGGAACTGTATAGTTAATCATGGGGAACTGTATAGTTAATCATGGGGAACTGTATAGTTAATCATCATAGTGAACTGTATAGTTAATCATGGGGAACTGTATAGTTAATCATGGGGAACTGTATAGTTAATCATCATGGTGAACTGTATAGTTAATCATGGGGAACTGTATAGTTAATCATCATGGGGAACTGTATAGTTAATCATCATGGTGAACTGTATAGTTAATAATCATGGGGAACTGTATAGTTAATCATGGGGAACTGTATAGTTAATCATCATGGTGAACTGTATAGTTAATCATGGGGAACTGTATAGTTAATCATCATGGGGAACTGTATAGTTAATCATCATGGTGAACTGTATAGTTAATAATCATGGGGATCTGTATAGTTAATCATGGGGAACTGTATAGTTAATCATGGGGAACTGTATAGTTAATCATCATAGTGAACTGTATAGTTAATCATGGGGAACTGTATAGTTAATCATGGGGAACTGTATAGTTAATCATCATGGTGAACTGTATAGTTAATCATCATGGTGAACTGTATAGTTAATCATGGGGAACTGTATTGTTAATCATCATGGTGAACTGTATAGTTAATAATCATGGGGAACTGTATAGTTAATCATGGGGAACTGTATAGTTAATCATCATGGTGAACTGTATAGTTAATCATGGGGAACTGTATAGTTAATCATGGGGAACTGTATAGTTAATCATCATGGTGAACTGTATAGTTAATCATGGGGAATTGTATAGTTAATCATGGGGAACTGTATAGTTAATCATCATGGGGAACTGTATAGTTAATCATCATGGGGAACTGTATAGTTAATCATCATGGGGAACTGTATAGTTAATCATCATGGGGAACTGTATAGTTAACCATCATGGGGAACTGTATAGTTAATCATGGGGAACTGTATAGTTAATCATCATGGGGAACTGTATAGTTAATTATGGGGAACTGTATAGTTAATCATCATGGGGAACTGTATAGTTAATCATCATGGGGAACTGTATAGTTAATCATCATGGGGAACTGTATAGTTAATCAGCATGGGGAACTGTAGAGTTAATCATCATGGGGAACTGTATAGTTAATAATCATGGGGAACTGTAGAGTTAATCATCATGGGGAACTGTATAGTTAATCATCATGGGGAATTGTATAGTTAATCATGGTGAACTGTATAGTTAATCATGGGGAACTGTATAGTTAATCATCATGGTGAACTGTATAGTTAATCATGGGGAACTGTATAGTTAATCATGGGGAACTGTATAGTTAATCAGCATGGGGAACTGTATCGTTAATCATCATGGTGAACTGTATAGTTAATCATGGGGAACTGTATAGTTAATCATCATGGGGAACTGTATAGTTAATCATCATGGTGAACTGTATAGTTAATCATGGGGAACTGTATAGTTAATCATCACGGTGAACTGTATAGTTAATCATGGGGAACGGTATAGTTAATCATGGGGAACTGTATAGTTAATCAGCATGGGGAACTGTATAGTTAATCATGGGGAACTGTATAGTTAATCATCATGGTGAACTGTATAGTTAATCATGGTGAACTGTATAGTTAATCATGGGGAACTGTATAGTTAATCATCATGGGGAACTGTATAGTTAATCAGCATGGGGAACTGTATAGTTAATCATCATGGTGAACTGTATAGTTAATCATGGGGAACTGTATAGTTAATCATCATGATGAACTGTATAGTTAATCATCATGGTGAACTGTATAGTTAATCATCATGGTGAACTGTATAGTTAATCATCATGGGGAACTGTATAGTTAATCATCGTGGTGAACTGTATAGTTAATCATCATGGGTAACTGTATAGTTAATCATGGGGAACTGTATAGTTAATAATCATGGTGAACTGTATAGTTAATAATCATGGGGAACTGTATAGTTAATCATCATGGGGAACTGTATAGTTAATAATCATGGGGAACTGTATAGTTAATCATCATGGTGAACGGTATAGTTAATCATCATGGGGAACTGTATAGTTAATCATGGGGAACTGTATAGTTAATCATGGTGAACTGTATAGTTAATCATCATGGGGAACTGTATAGTTAATCATAATTGGAAACTGTATCCATATACAATGGTAACTCATGCTGAAAATTTCTCATAAATAAAACAACAAAATACAAAATAAAGTCTGATTATTGTATTTGTATTTGACTGACAATAAGTATCGTAATAATAAAACAAATGTTACAAAAATGGACTCACAAAATAATGCAACTCAATTTAGGCTTTCAACCAATTTGGAATTATGGCAGGCCAACGTTTTGCAATTTGTCAATGCAGACTTGTTTTGTGAATCTCCACCGTAGCTTACTGCAGTTGTTGGAAAAAGTATCCAATTATCATACTGTAGTAAAAGTAAAGGTACCTTCATAGAAAATGACTCAAGTAAAAGTCAACCAGGAAAAATGTATAAAAAAGTCTAAAAGTATTTGGTTTTAAATATACTAAAGTATTCAAAGTAAATGTAATTGCTAAAAGTGTAAGTCATTTCAAAATATATTAATAAATAATATAATTATAATATAATATATAATTAATAAAATATTAAGCAAACCAGGCGGCACCATTTTCTAGTTTTTATTTATGTATGGATACCAGGGGCACACTCCAACACAGACATCATTTACAAATGACGCATGTGTAGGAATGACCAGGGATGTTCTCTTGATAAGTGTGTCCTGCTAAGCATTCAAAATGTAACAAGTACTTTTGGGTGTCAGGGAAAATGTATGGAGTAAAAAAACAACAACATTATTTTCTTTTGGAATGTAGTGAAGTAAAAGTAAAAGTTGTCAACAATATAAATAGTAACGTGAAGTACAGATACCCCAGAAAACAATATACTGTATGTTATACTTTCCAGTGGTTTTACTTATTAAGTCATTTACACCACTGGCCTACTGTGGATGTAAACAAGGTGCTAAAGCAGTCACCTCTTGGAAAATACAACTGCCTCTGGCTTTACCGAGCTTGGTTCTTAATCTGACTATGATTGTTTCGACTCAGTTCCATCCATACGTGTCTCTTGCGTTGTCATACCTGTGTCTTGCTTCCATCTCCGAGGACTCCTCTACACTCTTCACATTCTCCCGGCTACTCTTGGAGTAGTCCTCCTTCCTGGTGTTGTCAGGTGAGCTGCTGTTCTTAGGCAGCTCGTGGCCACCTTGCTGCTGCAGGTGCTGAATAATGTTCTGCTGGTGCCATGATTGATTACTGGCTCTGACATAGACAGGCGTGGGTGCCAGGATACTATGGACCGGACTGTTGCTGTTCTGCTTCCAGAGTCCACCTCCGCTGCCACCTCTGTCCCGGGAGTGACTCTTCAGCCTGCCCTGGACTGGGGTCCCTCTGTGATCAAAGCTCCCCTGGAGGTATCCTACTCCTCCTCCTCCCCCTCCACCTCCTCCTCCACCTCCTCCTCCTCCTCCTCCACCACCGGCAGAACTCTGGGATGAATGACTAAACCAGCGCCAACGCAGCCTGAGGATTTGTTTCACGTCAAACTCTTTCTTCCCCGACATCCTCCTCTTTCTTTCTTTTTAGAGATGAAGAAGAAGGCAGCAGTCAAATGCACTAGTGTAGAATCCCCCTAAAACATGGAGGAGGGTAATGAAAAAGGAGCCTATGAATTTGGTTCCAGTATGTTCAGTACTGTACGCCTCCCTCCTCCTTTTGTCTTCTTCCTCCTCCTCCTCCGTTGTTCTTTTAGTGGAGGGCAAGAAGGTAACAGTCTTCTCTCTCTCTGCAGCTTTTGTCTCCCTGTGCCTGGGCTTATTTTCCTCCTCCCTCCAACTCTCTCTCTCTATGCCCCTCTTCTCTCTGTCTCTCTCTCTCTCTCTCTTTCTCTCTATGTCTCTTTCTCTCTCTCTCTCTATGTCTCTCTCTCTCTCTCTCTATGTCTCTCTCTCTCTCTCTCTCTCTATGTCTCTCTCTCTCTCTCTCTATGTCTCTCTCTCGCTCTCTCTCTATGTATCTCTCTCTGTTTCAGCTGATGTTCCTCCTGCTGCTCCCTGTTAGCTCAGTTAAAGCACATACATGACACACGCTCCCTCCCTCGCTTGTCTTCTTGGTCTCGCTCACTCGCTCCGCGTCCTCACTGCACACAGAGAAACTGAAACAGAAATGCCCATCCCATAATGTTGGACTAGGCAGCCCCATCCCCTCACCAAAGGGAGGGGGAGAGAGGGAGAAGGGGGTGGGTATCATATACACACAGCATGATGAGGTCACAGCTTAACCAACTAAATCATCTCTTCTCTGAGGAAGGGAAGAAAAGAACGACAGCACTATATCCTCCATCTCTAGAAGTAGGGTTCCTCACCGAAAGCCTCACGCTATGCTATCATACAAGATGCACACACACACACAAATACACATCACATCACATCTGCCTACACACTACTGCCCCCCCCCCACGTCTCACGGCATCCCATAGGGAAAGAGGCTCTATCTCTCAATGCAGGCACTCAACCATGCAGAATAATGATTCTCTCCGTTCAGTCCTCCTCATACTAGTAGAAACGCAGCGTTAGTGATGATCCGTCAAGGTCGATAAGCTGCCACTGCTGAACAGTTTTCAAAGACATCAAATTCTTACTTGTAAAATACATGCAGATTAAAATGTAAATAGGTGATGTAAACATGTAGCCACTTCCTGTATCACATGGTCCTGGATGTAGACTTTAGGGTAAGGAATAAAGAGATGGTTTGATATAGTGTGCAGGGTAATCTGAGGACAATTCAATCGATCTTGACAACATCCGCAGCATAGGAAAATAACAGTATAGTATAAGTTGCAGTAGGGTACATTGTCCACAGTGATTCTTGTCGCTCCAGTTATTTTATTATGGGAAATGAGAAATTAGTGATCAGAAAAAAACTAAGCATGCCCAAAAAAAGGCTAGTGAAGTAATTGATTTCGATAATGAAGGAACGATGTGCAATGCGGAGTATAGATGTGGACGCCACAGACAGACCACGAGCGATAGCTCTGTAGTTGTGGTTTCTACAGTGATATGTTATTTGTGCTCCTACATTATAGTTGTTACTGTATGGACAGGAGGTCTACTAATGACATTATAACCAAAGGCTAGAACAGGAAAGGGGAAATGTCAGATTCAATCAACAACAACAATGTAAGTCATTTAAAAGTCCAAAGAATGCCCCTTTAAGCATTTCATGTGGTTTATTTTGACACAGACAGTCACACCTTGTCAACACACTCTATGTTAATATCTTGACCACATACTGTATATATTATTACCTTGTCACCATACTGTATATATTAATATCTTGTCAACATACTGTATTTATTAAAACCTTGTCAACATACTGTATTTATTAATATCTTGTCAACATACTGTATTTATTAAAACCTTGTCACAATACTGTATATATTAATATATTGTCAACATACTGTATATATTCATATATTGTCAACATACTGTATTTATTAAAACCTTGTCAACATACTGGATATATTAATGCTGTTATATTGCATAGATTGAATAACAAATACATATGTATGGCAGTGGAGATATCATAAATATTTTAAGCCATGAATCATAAACTGAGGTCAGAAGTCATATGCTTTCCCAAAACCCATATCAGTATCTGGAGATATATACTATTAAAGATGGGTAACACTTTACAATAATCCCATATCAGTATCTGGAGATATATACTATTAAAGATGGGTAACACTTTACAATAATCCCATATCAGTATCTGGAGATATATACTATTAAAGATGGGTAACACTTTACAATAATCCCATATCAGTATCTGGAGATATATACTATTAAATATGGGTAACACTTTACAATAATCCCATATCAGTATCTGGAGATATATACTATTAAAGATGGGTAACACTTTACAATAATCCCATATCAGTATCTGGAGATATATACTATTAAAGATGGGTAACACTTTACAAAAATCCCATATCTGTATCTGGAGATATATACTATTAAAGATGGGTAACACTTTACAATAATCCCATATCAGTATCTGGAGATATATACTATTAAATATGGGTAACACTTTACAATAATCCCATATCAGTATCTGGAGATATATACTATTAAATATGGGTAACACTTTACAATAATCCCATATCTGTATCTGGAGATATATACTATTAAATATGGGTAACACTTTACAATAATCCCATATCAGTATCTGGAGATATATACTATTAAAGATGGGTAACACTTTACAATAATCCCATGTCTGTATCTGGAGATATATACTATTAAAGATGGGTAACACTTTACAATAATCCCATATCAGTATCTGGAGATATATACTATTAAAGATGGGTAACACTTTACAATAATCCCATATCAGTAAATGGAGATATATACTATTAAATATGGGTAACACTTTACAATAATCCCATATCAGTATCTGGAGATATATACTATTAAATATGGGTAACACTTTACAATAATCTCATATCAGTATCTGGAGATATATACTATTAAATATGGGTAACACTTTACAATAATCCCATATCAGTATCTGGAGATATATACTATTAAATATGGGTAACACTTTACAATAATCTCATATCAGTATCTGGAGATATATACTATTAAATATGGGTAACACTTTACAATAATCCCATATCAGTATCTGGAGATATATACTATTAAATATGGGTAACACTTTACAATAATCCCATATCAGTATCTGGAGATACACTTTACAATAATCCCATATCAGTATCTGGAGATATATACTATTAAAGATGGGTAACACTTTACAATAATCCCATATCAGTATCTGAAGATATATACTATTAAATATGGGTAACACTTTACAATAATCCCATATCAGTATCTGGAGATATATACTATTAAATATGGGTAACACTTTACAATAATCCCATATCAGTATCTGGAGATATATACTATTAAATATGGGTAACACTTTACAATAATCCCATATCAGTATCTGGAGATATATACTATTAAATATGGGTAACACTTTACAATAATCCCATATCAGTATTTGGAGATATATACTATTAAATATGGGTAACACTTTACAATAATCCCATATCAGTATCTGGAGATATATACTATTAAATATGGGTAACACTTTACAATAATCCCATATCAGTATTTGGAGATATATACTATTAAATATGGGTAACACTTTACAATAATCTCATATCAGTATCTGGAGATACACTTTACAATAATCCTATATCAGTATGTGGAGATATATACTATTAAATATGGGTAACACTTTACAATAATCCCATATCATTATCTGGAGATATATACTATTAAATATGGGTAACACTTTACAATAATCCCATATCATTATCTGGAGATACACTTTACAATAATCTCATATCAGTATCTGGAGATATATACTATTAAATATGGGTAATACTTTACAATAATCCCATATCAGTATCTGGAGATACACTTTACAATAATCTCATATCAGTATCTGGAGATATATACTATTAAATATGGATTAACACTTTACAATAATCCCATATCAGTATCTGGAGATATATACTATTAAATATGGGTAACACTTTACAATAATCCCATATCAGTATCTGGAGATACACTTTACAATAATCTCATATCAGTATCTGGAGATACACTTTACAATAATCCCATATCAGTATCTGAAGATATATACTATTAAATATGGGTAACACTTTACAATAATCCCATATCATTATCTGGAGATATATACTATTAAAGATGGGTAACACTTTACAATAATCCCACATCAGTATCTGGAGATATATACTATTAAATATGGGTAACCCTTTACAATAATCCTATATCAGTATGTGGAGATATATACTATTAAATATGGGTAACACTTTACTATAATCCCATATCAGTATCTGGAGATATATACTATTAAATATGGGTAACACTTTACTATAATCCCATATCAGTATCTGGAGATATATACTATTAAATATGGGTAACACTTTACTATAACGTACCTTTTATAAAGCGTTTATAAAGCGTTTATAAAGGGTTTATATTTATGTTATTGATGGTGATTTTTTAAAAGGGTATCTTATTGTAAAGTGTTATGTAAAGTATATAGTATTTACCATATACAATTTCCTTTGTCAATATGCTCCTGTGCGTTCAAATATGAATGCTTTTTATACTGTACACCAGCAAAGATGAATGATTTCTTGCTCGTACATGCTGCTGAGAGGGAAAGATAGCCTTGCTGACTGTTGACAGTAGATTTCAATGTGCTGCAGCAGTGTGTCTCATCTTTCTCCTAGCCTCATGCTCTGTATATAAAGGGATACATCCCAAATGGCACCCTATTCCCTATATAGTGCACAACTTCTGACCTGAGCCCCTATGGGCCCTGGTCAAAAGTAGTGAACCAAATAGGGAACTGGGTGCCATGTTTGTAGCGCAGCCTTATATACAGAGGAGAGGAGGAATTTACAGCTCGTCTCCACTACACTCAATGACTTATTCATATGCTGTGAGCCATCAGTTGACCGTTACACTGGCGGGCCAAGAAAATATTAAACAATTCTCTCTCCCCCTCTCTCTCTCTCTCTCTCTCTCTCTCTCTCTCAAACTAAATGATAATGAATCAAGGCTAAAAACAACATGATAATGAAGCAAAGCTAAACTAAATGATAATGAATCGCAAAGCTACATTTAAATTAGAATGAATAAAAGCTCAAACTAAATTATAATGAATCAAAACATATTGTTTTAGTCTTGATTCATTATCATTTTGTCTAAGCTTTGAATATTTGATCACCTCTCAAATATTTACTGTGCCTTCAGAATGTATTCACACCCCTTTACTGTTCCACATTTTGTTGTGTCAGAAAGTGCGATTAAAATTGATTTTATTGAAATGTTTTGTCAACGATCTACTCAAAATACTATGTAATGTCAAAATGAATTTAAAAAAACATTTGTAAAAAAAAAATATATATATTTAAAAAAAATCACATCTTGATAAATATTCAACCCCCTGAGTCAATACATGTTAGAATCACCTTCGGCAGTGATTACAGCTGTGAGTCTTTCTGGGTAAGTCTATTTGAGCTTTGCACACCTGGACGGTAGAATGTTTGCACATGATTCTATTTGTAATTATTTAAGCTCTGTCAAGTTGGTTGTTCGTCATCGCTAGAAAGCAATTTTCAAGTCTTGCTGTAGATTTTCAAGAAGATTTACAAATCGGGAGTTTACATACACCTTAGCCAAATACATTTAAACTCCGTTTTTCCACAATTCCTGACATTTAATCCTAGTAAACATTCCCTGTCATAGGTCAGTTAGGATCAACAGTTTATTTTAAGAATGTGAAATGTCAGAATGATTTATTTAAGCTTTTATTTCTTTCATCACATTCCCAGTGGGTCAGAAGTTTACATACACTCAATTAGTATTTGGTAGCATTGCCTTTAAATTGTTTAACTTGGGTCAAACATTTTGGGTAGTCTTCCACAAGCTTCCCACATTAAGTTGGGTGAATTTTGGCCCATTCCTCCTGACAGAGCTGTTGTAACTGAGTCAGGTTTGTAGGCCTCCTTGCTCGCACACACATTTTCAGTTCTGCCCACAAATTTTCAATAGGATTGAGGTTTTGTGATTGAGGGCTTTGTGATGGCCACTCCAATACCTTGACTTTGTTGTCCTTAAGCCATTTTGCCACAACTTTGGAAGTATGCTTGGGGTCATTGTTCATTTGGAAGACATATTTGCAACCAAGCTTCAACTTCCTGACTGATGTCTTGAGATGCTGCTTCAATATATCCACATCATTTTCCTTTCCTCATGATGCCATCTATTTTGTGAAGTGCACCAGTCCCTCTTGCAGCAAAGCACACCCACAACATAATGCTGCCACCCCGTGCTTCACAGTTGGGATGGTGTTCTTTGGCTTGCAAGCCTCCCCCTTTTTCCTCCAAACATAACAATGGTCATTATGGCCAAACATAAACTATTTTTGTTTCATCAGACTAGAGGACATTTCTCAAAAAATTACGACCTTTGTCCCCATGTGCAGTTGCTAACTGTAGTCTGGATTATTTGATGTCGGTTTTGGAGCAGTGGCTTCTTCCTTGCTGAGCGGCCTTTCAGGTTATTTTTTTATTTTTTTATTTCACCTTTATTTAACCATGTTGGCCAGTTGAGAACAAGTTCTAATTTACAACTGTGACCTGGCCAAGATAAAGCAAAGCAGTGCTACTCAAACAACAACACAGAGTTACACATGGAATAAACAAGCGTACAGTCAATAACAATAATAATAAGTCTATATACAGTGTGTGCAAATGGCATGAGGAGGTAAGGCAATAAATAGATAATAGTAGCGAAGTAATTACAATTTAGCAAATTAACACTGGAGTGATAGCTGAGAGCCTTATTGGGGTGGCAGGGTAGCCTAGTGTTTAGAGCATTGGGCTAGTAATCAAAAGGTTGTAAGTTCAAATCCCCAAGCTGACTATGTACAAACTGTTGTTCTGCCCCTGAACAAGGCAGTTGGAGACTTATATTTATACCTAGCCTCTATCTTAGATTGTAGGACTGCCGGGTTGTTAAGCATATCCCAGTTTAGGTCACCTAACAGATGGAACTCTGAAGATAGATGGGGGGACAATCAATTCACACATGGTGTCCAGTGCACAGCTGGGAGCTGAGGGGTGTCTATAACAGGTGGCAACAGTGAGAGACTTATTTCTGGAGAGATTAATTTTTTTAATTAGAAGCTCGAACTGTTTAGGCATAGGCCTGGAAAGTATGACAGAACTCTCTGAAGTAGATTGCAACTCCACCCCCTTTTGGCAGTTCTATCTTGACGGAAAATGTTGTAGTTGGGGATGGAAATCTCTGAATCTTTGGTGGCCTCCCTAAGTCAGGATTCAGACACGGCAAGGACATCGGGGATGGTAGAGTGTGCTAAAGCAGTGAGTAAATCAAACTTAGGGAGGAGGCTTCTGATGTTAACATGCATGAAACCAAGGCTTTTGTGGTAACAGAAGTCAACAAATGAGAGCACCTGGGGACACGCAGGGCCTGGGTTAACCTCCACATCACCCGAGGAACAGAGGAGGAGTAGGATGAGGGTACAGGCTAAAGGCTATCAAAACTGGTCATCTAGTGCGTTGAGGTCAGAGAATAAAAGGAGCAGATTTCTAGGCGCGGTAGGATAGATTCAGGGCATAATGTACAGACAGGGGTATGGTAGGGTGCAAGTACACTGGAGGTAAACCTAATCTTTGAGTGGCAATAAGAGAGGCTGCATTTCTGGAGGCACTAGTTATGCTGGGTGAGGTCACCGCATGTGTGGGAGGTGGTCAAGGGAGGTATCTGAGGCATGTTGAGTGGGACTAGGGGCTCCGCAGTAAACGAAAACAATGATAACTATCCTAAACAACAGTGTATAAGGCATATTGACCTTAGAGAGAGACATAAAGCGAGGCATAAAGCAGTCACGGGTGTTGATTGGGAGAGCTAGCTAAGACAACAACGGGTAAGACAACAACAACTAATCAGCTAAGACAACAACAACAGGTAAAATGGCGATGAATGTGCAGAGAGGGTCATTTAACTACACACAGGGCCTGAGTTCGAGGCTGGGGCCGACAGAAAAATAAACGAAAATGGAGTTCCGTGAATTATTGAACAGTCCAGCAGGCATCAGCTATGTAGCCAAGTGATCATAGGGTCCAGTGAACAACAATAGATGAAACAGGGAAGCCGCTGGGTTGTTGTTATTATGCTAGCAAGCGGGAGACACGGCGTCCAAAAAAAGCTAGCAGGCCGAGGCTAGTAGAAACGTCTGCTCCGACGTCAGGCAAAGGCCGGTTGAGGAGTTACATTGGCAGACCAGTCGTGATGGAACGGCCGGGCTCCGTGTCGACAGAGGGGTCCTGGTCAGTTGGCAAAAGAGGTATTGTAGCTGGAGTAATTTCGTTTGCTAGCCGGGAGATGCGCCTGGCTCGCGGCTAACTGGTACTAGCTTCGGGACAAGGGCGCTAGCCAATATGGCCACTCGGTAGCAGCACTGATCCGATGCAAAGGTCCAGAGTTTACGGCAAAAAACCGGTGGAGTATTGGATTCTGGTTGTGTTAGTGAAGAGTCCGGGAGCCATCAGCTGTGTAGCCGAGTGATCACTGAGCAGGCCAGTAGGTGGGCCTGGCTCAGGGCTAGCTTTGGGGCTGGGCCACTCGGTGGTGGCTAGCTAGCTGTGATAATCAGGAGTAATGGTCCAGGGCTTACGGCAGGAATCCGGTGTTGTAGTGGAGAAAACAGTCCGATGCTGGCAGGCTGGCAAGTATTATCCAGGCTAAAAGTGGCTGATGTCTGTGCAGAATGTAAAGACAGCTAGCAGTGGCTAACAATGACAAAATAGCTAGTATTCAATTAGCTGGTTAGCATCTGATGGAGGTTCTGGCTATAAGGTCTAAAAATAGCGGATCCGTGTCACATTGGGTGAGGCGGGTTGCCGGAAAGTATATTTAATTTAAAAATGGAAAAAAGGGATTGAAAATAATTTAAATATGTTTTAAACAAAAGACAAAAAAGACAAAATGTATACGGAAGAATGACAAGCAACGTCTGCACTGCTACACCATTTTGGTTATGTCAATATAGGACTCGTTTTACTGTGGATATAGATACTTTTGTACCTGATTCCTCCAGAATATTAACAGGGTCCTTTGCTGTTGGTCTGGGATTTATTTGCACTTCTCGCACCAAAGTACGTTCATCTCTAGGAGACAGAACACGTCCCCTTCCTGAGCGGTATGACGGCTGCGTGGTCCCATGGTGTTAATAATTGCATACTGTTGTTTGTACAGATGAATGTGGTACCTTCAGGTGTTTGGAAATTGCTCCCAAGAATGAACCAGGCTTGTGGAGGTCTACAATTTTCATTCTCGATGTCTTGGCTGATTTCTTTTCATTTTACCCTGATGTCAAGCAAAGAGGCATTGAGTTTGAAGGTAGGCCTTGAATTACATCCACAGGTACTCCTCCAATTGACTCAAATGATTTGCCTATCAGAAGCTTCTAAAGCAATGACATCACTTTCTGGAATTTTATTTAATTTTAAGCTGTTTAAAGGCACAGTCAACTTAGTGTATGTAAACTTCTGACCCACTTGAATTGTGATCCTGTGAATTATAAGTGAAATAATCTGTCTGTCAACAATTGTTGGAAAAATGTCTTGTGTCAATGCACAAAGTAGATGTCCTAACCGACTTGCCAAAACTATAGTTTGTTAACAAGAAATTTGTGGAGTGATTGAAAAACGAGTTTTAATGACTCCAACCTAAGTGTATGTAAACTTCTGACTTCAACTGTAAGTCAAAACTGTAAATATGCAACTACAGAACATTCAATGTCATCTTGGCAAGCAACTCTGTTGTCTATTTGTCCTTGTGTTTAAGGTCCTGCTGAAAGGTGAATTTGTGTTCCAGTGTCTGTTGGAAAGCAGACTGAACCTGATTTTTGTCTTGGATTTTGCCTGTTCTTAGCTGTATTCCGTTTATTTTTTATCATAAAAACTCCCTAGTCCTTGCCGATGACAAGCACACCTATAACATGGTGCAGCCACCACCATGCTTGAAAATATGAAGAGTGGTACTCAGTGATGTGTTGTGTTGGAGTTGCCCCAAACTTAACGCTCTGAATTCAGGACATACAATTAAAACATTTTGCAGTTTTACTTTAGTGTCTTCTTGCAAACAGGATGCATGTTTTGGATAATTGTTTTATGTACAGGCTTCCTCCTTTTCACTCTGTCATTTAGGTTAGTATTGTGGAGTAACTACAATGTTGTTGATCCATCCTCAGTTTTCTCCTTTCACAGCCATTAAACTCTGTAACTGTTATAAGGTCACCATTGGCCTCATGGTGAAATCCATGAGCTGTTTCCTTCCTCTCACGCATCTGAATTAGGTTTCCTTTCCTGAGCGGTTTCCTTCCTCTCGCGCATCTGAGTTAGGTTTCCTTTCCTGAGCTGTTTCCTTTCTCTCGCTCATCTGAGTTAGGACGGACGCGTCTATCTTTGTATTGTATACTGGGTGTATTGGTACACCATCCATAGTGTAATTAATAACTTCACCGTGCTCAAAGGGACATTCAATGTCTGCTTTTGTTGTTTTTACCCATCTACCAATAGGTGCCCTTCTTTGTGAGGCAATGGAAAAACTCCCTGGTCTTTGTTGTTGAATCTGTGTTGGAAATTCACTGTTTGATCGAGGGACCTTACAGATAATTGTATGTGTGGTGGTACAGAGTTGAGGTAGTCATTCAAAAATCATGTTAACTGTACCTTTTAAGCCTCTAGTCAACGGAACAGTATCTCTTCTCATAGAGCAAGGTTGAGGTCAATTTCATTTAAATCCTGTCAATTCAGGAAATACACTGACATGCACATTCCAATTCTCCTCATTGCTTCTTATTGGAGAAACATTTTGACTTGGAATTTCATTTACTTTCTGAATTGACTGGAATTGAAATGGAATTAACCCCAACCATGTCATATAGCATAGCTCCCTTAGATTTGATGCTACTGTGACTTTAATTTCCATCATACAGTACATAGAGAAAGGGGTTTACCGTAAGTAGGAGCAGTAAGATTTGATTCGTATGTTTAATACATTGTATGCTGCATGTTAAATCTATGCAAGTAACAGCAGGGATGCCAGGTCACGTGTGTAGTACAAGGATCATTATTTCTTATGTTTCTGCTTGATACCCCTTCTATCTAACTATATCCAAGGGGGCCACAGATATTACATTATTAAACAGGAATTCTCCCTCTGTAAAGGAGCATCGAATAACTTAACATTTCTAGACTTCCTGTTCAAACGCATTGTACTGCGTATACTGTAACGTATTCAGAACGAAAAGTTCCACTTAGGAAGTTTTCAATAAGTGTAATACTTTACAATAGGTTAAACATTCGCACGTGTAGGACCAGTTTCACAGGGTGTCCATTAAGCCAGGAGTTCGGCCTTAATGTGTACTAGTTAAACTAGGACATTTAAGTATCTTTCATGAACGTGGCTTAAATTTGCCTTAGTTTGTTGGAGACTATGGAGTCATGGAGTAAGGTACATAAGTCTAAATGCTTAGTTCGTTGGAGACTATGGAGTGAGGTACATAAGTCTAAATGCTTAGTTCGTTGGAGACTATGGAGTGAGGTACATAAGTCTAAATGCTTAGTTCGTTGGAGACTATGGAGTCATGGAGTAAGGTACATAAGCCTAAATGCTTAGTTCGTTGGAGACTATGGAGTGAGGTACATAAGTCTAAATGCTTAGTTCGTTGGAGACTATGGAGTGAGGTACATAAGTCTAAATGCTTAGTTCGTTGGAGACTATGGAGTCATGGAGTAAGGTACATAAGCCTAAATGCTTAGTTCGTTGGAGACTATGGAGTCATGGAGTAAGGTACATAAGTCTAAATGCTTAGTTCGTTGGAGACTATGGAGTCATGGAGTAAGGTACATAAGTCTAAATGCTTAGTTCGTTGGAGACTATGGAGTCATGGAGTAAGGTACATAAGCCTAAATGCTTAGTTCGTTGGAGACTATGGAGTCATGGAGTAAGGTACATAAGTCTAAATGCTTAGTTCGTTGGAGACTATGAAGTCATGGAGTAAGGTACATAAGCCTAAATGCTTAGTTCGTTGGAGACTATGGAGTCATGGAGTAAGGTAAATAAGTCTAAATGCTTAGTTCGCTGGAGACTATGGAGTCATGGAGTAAGGTACATAAGCCTAAATGCTTAGTTCGTTGGAGACTATGAAGTCATGGAGTAAGGTACATAAGTCTAAATGCTTAGTTCGTTGGAGACTATGGAGTCATGGAGTAAGGTACATAAGCCTAAATGCTTAGTTCGTTGGAGACTATGGAGTCATGGAGTAAGGTAAATAAGCCTAAATGAGAACACCTATGTTATGCTTGATTAGGTTAAGTATGAGCACATTGCTGTTGATTTCCTCTCTGAAACTGGGCAGCAATGTTTGAAAAACTCAAAAGTTTTACACCTTGGACATTGATGGAGAACCAGTTGTTATGGTTACGGTACCCCTCAGCATCAGGAGTTGATGGAGAACCAGTTGTTATGGTTACGGTACCCCTCAGCATCAGGAGTTGATGGACACTTGATGGGAACATGACATCCATCTAACCAGCCAATCACTCCTGGGAAGTGTACCATATTCATAGAATTGCACTTTATAGTTGGCTTGGCCAGCAGCACCAGGAAACTAGAGGTAAAGACTCCTCAGTTCACAAAATGGCCCCCTGCAGACTTTATAGTTGGCTTGGCCAGCAGCACCAGGAAACTAGAGGTAAAGACTCCTCAGTTCACAAAATGGCCCCCTGCAGACTTTATAGTTGGCTTGGCCAGCAGCACCAGGAAACTAGATGTAAAGACTCCTCAGTTCACAAAATGGCTCCCTGCAGACTTTATAGTTGGCTTGGCCAGCAGCACCAGGAAACTAGAGGTAAAGACTCCTCAGTTCACAAAATGGCCCCCTGCAGACTTTATAGTTGGCTTGGCCAGCAGCACCAGGAAACTAGATGTAAAGACTCCTCAGTTCACAAAATGGCTCCCTGCAGACTTTATATTTGGCTTGGCCAGCAGCATCAGGAAACTAGATGTAAAGACTCCTCAGTTCACAAAATGGCCCCCTGCAGACTTTATAGTTGGCTTGGCCAGCAGCACCAGGAAACTAGATGTAAAGACTCCTCAGTTCACAAAATGGCCCCCTGCAGACTTTATAGTTGGCTTGGCCAGCAGCACCAGGAAACTAGATGTAAAGACTCCTCAGTTCACAAAATGGCCCCCTGCAGACTTTATAGTTGGCTTGGCCAGCAGCATTAGGAAACTAGATGTAAAGACTCCTCAGTTCACAAAATGGCCCCCTTGCAGACTTTATAGTTGGCTTGGCCAGCAGCACCGGGAAACTAGATGTACAGACTCAGTTCACAAAATGGCCCCCTACAGACTTTATAGTTGGCTTGGCCAGCAGCACCGGGAAACTAGATGTACAGACTCAGTTCACAAAATGGCCCCCTACAGACTTTATAGTTGGCTTGGCCAGCAGCACCGGGAAACTAGATGTACAGACTCAGTTCACAAAATGGCCCCCTACAGACTTTATAGTTGGCTTGGCCAGTAGCATCGGGAAACTAGATGTACAGACTCCTCAGTTCACAAAATGGCCCCCTGCAGACTTTGAACTATTCTACACACAGTTGCGTCACTGGCACCACACAAATCACCAGTTTCGCGATGAATGATTCCAGATGCCGAAAACCTCAAAGTGATCAGAACTTGGAGAGAATTGGGTAATGACTATCCCCTTTGAGACAGAGAGGACATTCTAGGCTCAAGAAAAGATATTATCTCCAATACATTTTCTTTGTACATACGAAAGTGGTCTCTAAAAGATATTTCATCAAAGTACAGTTCAATGGATTAGTCCTATCCACAAGTACTAGTCTGGCTGGCCTCTGTAGTGCATGTTGGTCTTCAATTAGATATTACAAATAGTCCAGGCTGCCTCACAAACAGCACTGAAGCAGAAGTTAAACTTGCCTCTTTGAAAGATTAATTTAAGCTTTAATTTAGTCCTGGAGTAGCTCTAATCCTCCCTCTTACAATCAACTTTGTTTAATCCAGAACAGGCTAATTCTACGACTATTTTAAGATAAGTCTGTGCAAGTCTCTTTGAGATAAGACAGCTCAAAACAGGCATTTTGGTGTGGGACAAGGTTTAATCCTTGTGTGTGAAACCGGCCCGTAACTTAAGGGTAAGTCCTAAAGCAACTGTATCCTAAGGGGTGGCAGGGTAGCCTAGTGGTTAGAGCTTTGGACTAATAACCAGAATGTTGCAAGTTCATTTACCCCCAGCTGACAAGGTACAAAATCTGTTGTTCTGCCCCTGAACAGCCAGTTAAACCACTGTTCCTAGGCCATCATTGAAAATAATAATTTGTTCTTAACTGAATTGCCTAGTGAAATAATGGTAAATACTGATCTCATTTTCCTAAATAAAAAGGATTTATTTTTGTCCACGGGAGACGTCTTAATCACGAGACCATGATACGTTGTTACCCTTTCATAATTACCCCAAGTGGTCTTAGCTACAACACCAATTCTAATTATCAAAGGGCAACACTATTAGGCTACAAGCCTCCTTGAATAAATATGTTTTGCACTGACCTATTCAAAGTGATGTTTCTATAAAGGGATGATTTCTTCACTGACTTTTATTGAACCTATATTGATTTGTATTTGTATTTATTATGGATCCCCATTAGCTGTTACCAAAGCAGCAGCTACTCTTCCTGGGGTCCAGCAAAATTAGGACAGTTTGTACAGTTAATAGAAAATTGATACAGGTAAGTCAATCTTAGATGTTAAGTCCCCTATTTGAGTGGTTCTGGACTGGTTCTGACATGGCTCCTGAGTGGTGCAGCGGTCTAAGGCACTGTATCTCAGTGCAAGAGGTGTCACTACAGACCCTGGTTTGATCCCGGGCTGTATCACAACAGGCCGTGATCGGGCAGTCCCATAGGGTGGCGCACAATTGGCTCAGCATCGTCATGGCTTAGGGGGAGGGTTTGGTTGGGATAAGCTGTCATTGTGAAATTTAAATTTGTTCTGAACTGACTTGCCAAGTTAAATAAAGGTTCAAGTGTTTTGTGAACGTTGTTGGGTCCAGTCCCTTTACAGTTCTAGGAAGCCCCACCTGTCTGCTCTCCTCCACCTCTCTGTCAGTGGACCTGACTTCAAGTGTCAGGTTTCACATCCCACTTTTGTGGGAAAGACGTGTCACCTTTTCTGGCCTTTCCTGACAGAACCCGGGAGACGACATATGAAAGGTGACAGCAAATCCAGAAATCGGCGTTTCATCCTGCTGTGATTCGCCGCCGAATTTAGAGCTCTCAATATGAAAAGATACTAAATAATTTTGTAGAATTGAAATTCGATCACTTTCTCTTGGTCAGAGAGCGGACGAAATCTACACAACACTAAACAATACATTAATTGGAGTATAACGGTGACAAATGGTGCCCACAAACTGTTAGGACCTACATAAAGCTGTCCAAACAACAGAATCCCAACGGCAGTCCCAACACCATACCACTGCTAAACCTGGCTATTAGCAGAGCCTTGTCTTGCAGCGAAACAGTTCATTCAGCCTCATTTACTGCCTTTTAAAAAAACATACCTGATAGCTGATATGGCTGAGTTGCTAAAACAAATGTGGTTTCTACCTACAATTGAGATGCACAAACTATGGCATAAGGGGACAACTAGCGGATAAGAGGCAAGCCATCATTTCGAATAAGTAATTCATGAGCGAGCTCGGACAGACATAGTCAATATAACTATTTGTTCAGCCGTTCTGACAGTATTGTCTCTGTACAGGAAGTCAGAACCGCAGGATAAATATAGGGGGCATATAAGCAGACAATGAAAGCTCTTACAATATTCAATGATGACATTTCTCTAAAACAGGCTATAGGCTACATGTGCCCCACCAAGTCAGAACAGTAGGCTAAATTATGAGGGGAAATGGGCCAAATTATTAGGGTTAGAGGCACCAGGGCTACTAACAGCTTGCTACACAACATACACTTAGTATTACTTTCTTAGCTACAGTATACATATCTCCCTGGCATATTACATAATTTATGCAGCAGCGTACTGTACATACATTTTTGGACTCACCTTGTGCTGGGCTCAGTTGAACAGGAAGGTGGCGCAGTGGTCCTTCGTGGTCAAATGTTGTCATCAAAGTCTGGCATTCTCTGAAAAAAAAACAAGGTCAAATCATGAAGTTGGAGCTCTAGAAAGAGGCCCGAGTTGGAAGACCGTTTAAAACTTGTTTTCCCAGTCGAAGCTCGTTTTTTCCCGAGTTCCCAGTTGTCTTGAACTCACTGAAGTCTGAGATTTCACAGTTCTGAGTTTCCAGGTCTTCTGAAAGTGGCAGAAGTCATGCTGGATTGACAGCATGGCCAATGTTGAATGTTTATCCTTTTAAGCTTGGAGAAGAGACCCTTAAACCCAGACTTGGACGACACACCCACTCCACTGAATAGCAGGTTAGTGATTGCTTTGCAATGCTTGCAGTTAGCCACGGATTCCTTCCAAACCACTCTTTGATGAATTTGCGTTTTCCAACTTGTTGTGTAATGTTTATGTCCAATGGCCGATGAGCACCAATACATTTTATCTATAATTCCTCTTCATTATTTCTCTTCATTAAGACAAGGATGGAAAAGGATTTGCCAGTAGATTGTCAACTTGATTCATGATGATGACCGCTAGCTAAGATTTGGAAAGTATGATGTTGATATGATCAGTCCAATCAAAGCTACTGTAGATATCACGTGATTTGACATCATTTTATCTGTGGCCAATGACCTTGAGCCTTCTTGGATGGGCATTTCTAATGTAACTCTATGGCAGCGCCCAATGGGCTTGAATTCTCTCCCCGTAGAATTTATGGTGACGTAGTGTCCCTATGAGTGACAGAACACAGAGCCAATCACGGCGCAACTAGACAACATTACCAACCCCTACGCTCCGTATTTTCCGCTGGCTGCCCTGCCACCAAGAAAGCACTGAGCTGGGCTGAAACACCTGCTTGTTGGAGCTGCCTTACTCAAGAAAGCACTGAGCTGGCCTGAAACACCTGCTTGTTGGAGCTGCCTTAAGAAAGCACTGAGCAAGAAAGCACTGAGCTGGCCTGAAACACCTGCTTGTTGGAGCTGCCTTACTCAAGAAAGCACTGAGCTGGCCTGAAACACCTGCTTGTTGGAGCTGCCTTACTCAAGAAAGCACTGAGCTGGCCTGAAACACCTGCTTGTTGGAGCTGCCTTACTCAAGAAAGCACTGAGCTGGGCTGAAACACCTGCTTGTTGGAGCTGCCTTACTTTTAAGAAAGCAAAAAAGAGACCATATTTGTATGTGGCTTTATTAAGTAATTAATTTGTCATTTTTTTCCCCTGTTGTTTGCAAACTGATATGTGACACATATTAATACCAAAACAACATGAAAAACAAGCACAAAGCAGTTATTGTTTTGCTACTTGACCTGAATGACAGGTCACCACTGGGTGCGTTTCTACCCCACCTGACCTGAATGACAGGTCTCCACTGGGTGACCTGAATGACAGGTTCTGGGAATGACAGGTCACCCCGCCTGACCTGAATGACAGGTCTCCACTGGGTGGGTGACAGGTCACCATCTATCCCCACCTGCCCTGAATGACAGGTCTCCACTGGGTGGGTTGACAGGTCTCCACTGGGTGGGTTTCTACCCCACCTGACCTGAATGACAGGTCTCCACTGGGTGCGTTTCTACCCCACCTGACCTGAATGACAGGTCTCCACTGGGTGGGTATCTACCCCACCTGACCTGAATGACAGGTCTCCACTGGGTGGGTTTCTACCCCACCTGACCTGAATGACAGGTCTCCACTGGGTGGGTTTCTACCCCACCTGTTCTCTGGGTGGGTTTCTACCCCACCTGACCTGAATGACACCCCCCCACCTGACCTGAATGACAGGTCTCCACTGGGTGGGTTTCTACCCCACCTGACCTGAATGACAGGTCTCCACTGGGTGGGTTTCTACCCCACCTGACCTGAATGGCAGGTTAAATCTTATAGTAAGTTGTTTATGATTTGATTACTGCTATATTTAGAAAGAACTTAAGTCATTTCAAACCCATTTCCCCCACTTTTGTTGAATAGGGGGGGAAAAACAATATATGATGTTTTGATTGATTTTTTTTTTCTTTATATTTCTACTTAAAACCTGTTAAGGCTCGGGACAATACTGCCCCCTTTGGATGAATTGCGTGCCCATAGTAACCTGAAAAAAAAATCTGTCCAAAATTGCTAATATATGCATATAATAATAATTATTGAATAGAAAACACTCTAAAGCTTCTGAAACCGTTTGAATTATGTCTGTATGTATAGCAGAACTCACAGGGCAGCCTCAAAAGTGACAACACCTCAACAATTTATAATATTTTTTTCTGTGAAAGGTGAATTCCAGACCTTTCTAGAACTATCCAGCATTACCAGTTATTGTTTATGGCCATCTCAGGAAACATAACTACTTTTGTCTATTTAGGCAGAACTATACATTTTGCCATAACATTCAAGAGGAACACATTCTTACTTACAACGACGACCTGTTACAGTACCTAGCATTGGTGACCCAACGGTAATAGAATTGCCTAAGAAAGTGTACGAGTGAGAATGTTCTCTAAACTACATAAAACTGAAGCTGAAAACTGAAGCTGAAAAAAAGCAATGGACTGTCAATACAATGGATCTGAAACTGAATTGTAATGATATCACTTTATTATCAATACATTTTCCTACCTTAAAACAAACAATACCACATTCTAACAGTGTTATCTGTTAAACTGTCAAGATAAAGAGCAGGCAAGCTAATACAATTAACGCCAATGAATGTATTGCACTATCCTCAATAACTAATTTTATTCCTGCAGGAGTCAAGGACGACATCTTCTCCAACCACAAGGCTACCTGGTGGCGACAGTGTGTGTGTGTGTGTGTGTGTGTGTGTGTGTGTGTGTGTGTGTGTGTGTGTGTGTGTGTGTGTGTGTGTGTGTGTGTGTGTGTGTGTGTGTGTGTGTGTGTGTGTGTGAGAGGGAGAAAGGTTCAGCTTGGAATTCAATCCAATCTGTGTTATAGCGCATTTGACATTTAAATGTAATATGCAGAATTTACTGTGGATGCTTCTCTGTGAATGCTTCTCTGTGAATGCTTCTCTGTGAATGTTTCTCTGTGGATGCTTCTCTGTGGATGCTTCTCTGTGAATGCTTCTCTGTGGATGCTTCTCTGTGAATGCTTCTCTGTGGATGCTTCTCTGTGAATGCTTCTCTGTGGATGCTTCTCTGTGAATGCTTCTCTGTGGATGCTTCTCTGTGGATGCTTCTCTGTGGATGCTTCTCTGTGAATGTTTCTCTGTGGATGCTTCTCTGTGAATGTTTCTCTGTGGATGCTTCTCTGTGAATGCTTCTCTGTGAATGCTTCTCTGTGAATGCGGAAACATTGCCTTGAAAAGGTACATAGCTAACAAAGCCAATGGAATTGAATCCCGGCCTCGTTCTTTAGTATTTGACAAAAGAAGTTGTATAGAGAAATGCTATGAATTAGCTATGATGTTTTTTTTACCAAACTGTCATTTCTGTAATACATGTTGTAATAGATTCTCGGTATTGTTCAAGAGAGAGCCATGTGTGTGAATACTGTACGCTCTGATTGATTCAAAATATAATTCACCATTGTTCATATGCATGAAATCCAGGCAGGTCAGACAGCAAATTATCAAAATAAACTGTCTCTGTCTCTCTCTCTCTCTCTGTCTCTTTCTCGCTCTCTCTGTCTCTCTCTGTCTCTTTCTCGCTCTCTCTCTGTGTGTCTCTCTCTCTGTCTCTTTCTCTCTCTCTCTGTCTCTTTCTCGCTCTCTCTCTGTGTCTCTCTCTCTGTCACTTTCTCGCTCTCTCTGTCTCTCTCTCTCTGTCTCCATCTCTTTCTCGCTCTCTCCCTCTCTCTCTGTGTCACTCTCTCAATCTGCTCTCTCTCTCTCAGTGTCTCTCACTCCCTCTGCTCTCTCCCTCTCTCTCTGTCTCTTTCTCGCTCTCTCTGTCTCTCTCTGTCTCTTTCTCGCTATCTCTCTGTCTCTCTCTCTCTCTGTCTCTGTCTCTTTCTCGCTATCTCTCTGTCTCTCTCTGTATCTCTCTCTGTCTCTCTCTCTCTCTGTCTCTTTCTCGCTCTCTCTGTCTCTCTCCCGCTCTCCCTGTCTCTCTCTGTCTCTCTCTCTCTGTCTCTCTCGCTCTCTCTGTCTCTCTCTCTGTCTCTTTCTCGCTATCTCTCTGTCTCTCTCTCTCTCTCTCTGTCTCTCTCTCTCTGTCTCTTTCTCGCTCTCTCTGTCTCTCTCTCTCTCTCTGTCGCTCTCTCTCTGTCTCTCTCTCGCTCTCTCTGTCTCTCTCTCTGTCTCTCTCTCTCTGTCTCTTTCTCGCTCTCTCTGTCTCTCTCTCTCTCTCTCTCTCTCTGTCTCTCTCTCTCTGTCTCTTTCTCGCTATCTCTCTGTCTCTCTCTGTCTCTCTCTCTCTGTCTCTCTCTCTCTGTCTCTTTCTCGCTCTCTCTGTCTCTCTCTCTGTCTCTCTCTCTCTGTCTCTCTCTCTGGCTCTCTCGCTCTGTCTCTGTCTCTGTCTCTGTCTCTGTCTCTGTCTCTCACTGACAATTTAAATGCAACAATCAGTCTTTAAGGTTATTTGAAACAACTCCCAACATTGAGTCTCATAGAAAAAAGTTAGTTGATGAAAATAGTCCTTCCTCTCACTGACTGAGTCACTATACTCTCTGTAGCACACTATATAGGGAAAAGGGGGACATGTGGGACTCTGGACGTCAGGAGAGAAAAATGTATGATAAAATTACATTCAATGTGCAGTTTGTGTCTGGACCTGCATCTGAGGCTTTTCCTTGAATCAATACTACGACAGTAATTTAGTAATATAGTTAATTAATGAAGGTGGACGGTCAAGCCAAGGCAAGGCAATGGGAATTTATTAATAATGGTGGACCGTCAAGCCAAGCCAAGGCAATGGGAATTTATTAATAATGGTGGACCGTCAAGCCAAGCCAAGGCAATGGGAATTTATTAATAATGGTGGACGGTCAAGCCAAGCCAAGGCAATGGGAATTTATTAATAATGGTGGACAGCCAAGCCAAGCCAAGGCAATGGGAATTTATTAATAATGGTGGACGGTCAAGCCAAGCCAAGGCAATGGGAATTTATTTGAAGCTCATGCCAGAGAAACCCTAAACACGGTAATGATTTAAGTATTATGAGTATCCTCAGTGACAAAAATAGTGACAAATATTATTAGATAAAATTATAAGAAAGAAAGGAAGTCTACACCTCGTGATGTAGCTCAAGTGTTACACGTCTCGTCACTAACTTCAAAACAGAACATAGTTCTTACCTGTCAAAGGAATCCCGATGCTTCTTTCATCCAGACGGTCTTATTTTCCTCTCTAACCGACCCTTTGGTATCTGGATGTCTCTAAAAGTCTTGTAAACCAGCACTACTACAAACTACTACAAGTCTCCAATGAAATGTTCCATTGTGGTTTTTTAGTTCCCAATGCCCTCTTTCACTGACAAATATTTTGGCTTCACAAAAGGAAAAGAGCACTTTCCTCTTCTAAAGGAAATTCCTGAAGAGTTCCTTCCTCTACTTGCCTCGACAACAATTACATTCAAACAACCAGGAACAGGGAAGACTTCCTGTGTTCTTGCCAAAACACTGTGTGGGCAATGGTAGGCTACAGCTATACTACATACAGAATATGTCCCAAATAGCACCCCATCACCTATATAATGCACTTCTTTTGACCAGGACCCTTAGGGCTCTTGTCAAAAGCAGTGCACTATTTAGGGAATAGGGGATGCAGGCCTTGTAGCTATTTCTCAATAAGTTAACCACAACTCTGCCTCCTCCTCTTGCCACATGTAGTAATATTAATATAGATCAGTCAGCAAATAATCAAAATGCAACACATTTATAATTCACACTCTCTCTAACCCTCTGCTCTATCTCTCTGTCTCTCTCTCTCCCTCTGCTTTCTCCCTCTCTCTCTGTGTCTCTCTCTCCCTCTGCTCTCTCTCCCTCAGTGTCTCTCTCTAACCCTCTGCTCTCTCTCTCTCTCTCTCTCTCTCCCTCCCTGCTCTCTCCCTCTCTCTCTGTGTCTCTCTCTCCCTCTACTCTCTCTCTCTCAGTGTCTCTCTCTCCCTCTGCTCTCTCCTTCTCTCTCTCTGTGTCTCTCTCTAACCCTCAGCCCTCTCTCTGTCTCTCTCTCTCTCTCTCTGTCTCTCTCTCTCTCCCTCTCTCTCTGTGTGTCTCTCTCTAACCCTCTGCTCTCTCTCTGTCTCTCTCTCAGTCTCTCTTTCCCCCCCTCTCTCTCTCTATCTCT